>NC_137507.1:7132500-7310000 GCF_041902795.1 Electrophorus electricus
CCCACACACACACACACACACACACACACACACACACACAAGCTCTCTCATGCCTGAGATTAACCCCAGAAGAGTTTTCTCTCTCCCTCGCTCATCCACACCACCTCTGCACCGTAATTAAGGGCAGACTGGCGAGAAGGTGCAGGTCCATCCTACTCCAAGCTAAAGTGATACCCCATGGATACCCCATGGGGCTGCTTGGTCCACACATCTGTGCAGCCTGCAAGAATCCCCAGGCAAGAACTGCTACACTCCACAGCTCCAGCCTGAGCAGAGCCTGGCACCTACTCAAGCACATAATTCACTGCTGAAGAGATTTAAACCAGCCAGAACATCCAAGCCTGTACATGCTAAAGCAAACTACCCTTCAACACCAGCAATGCAGAGTGCATACCAAACTAACAGAGCATTGACACTTAGCTTCTCATTGCCAACAACCATGGCACAGCAGTCCTGTCTAAACGGGGCCTTACTCAGAAGGGTGCTGTTATAACCTCTCCTTTTCTCTGACGGGTCACTAATTGGGCCGTTCAAATTGCACACATTCCCACTTCGCAGGTGATTTTGCATGCCTGCTCATGACAGAGTGCTTTGCCTTGGCACATTAAAAATGTATGTGGGAGAACATTAACGTTAGCTGCTGGAGAAGACTTCGATGTGACAGACTGATTAACACGAGCAGAAGACTTCAGGAGGGGAGCCCCGCTGCACGGTACCACACGGCGGCGGATCTCATTGACCTCTCCTGACCTTTATCAAACCCAACAGGACAAGGGAGATGGGGCAGGGCCTGGGGGCGGGGCCTGGGGGCTGGGGGTGGGGACTGGGGGCAGGGGCGGGAAGAGAAGACGTCATGCGGCGCTTCAGAAGCGGACGGACCTCAGAGGAGACCTGCGTGATGCCGAAGGGCTCGAGGCTGTGATGGAGGGTGTTGATGTTTAAGGAGCGGATCACTTCCTCCGAAGACACTGGCTCGGACGCTCCGATCTGCTCAGACGACACGTAGAGCTCAATGCCATTCGTCTGCTCCTGAGAGACACCAGGAGCAAACATGAGAAACAACAGACACAACAACAACCTCCAGGACAGATCAAATAAAGAAAGAGACCTGATTAAACAAGTATTAGATTCTGAAGTAAATAATAATAAAAACACAGTACTCACACACACATGTACATACAAACAATTCAAAACATAAAACCATCTTTTAAACCAACACCAAGTTCCAGAATCAACAAGAGAAAAATAATACTAAAGTATACAAGGTCCAAATTGGAAAAAGCCAAGAATGTGTCTGAAGATTTAGCTACCACAGAAAGAGTAGAGATATCAGAGATGTCTCTGACAGAGATATCAGAGATGTCAGAGATATCAGAGATGTCAGAGATGTCAGAGATATCAGAGATGTCAGAGATAAGGAGGTGTATGCTCAACACCCACCCGCTTTCTAACCCTGTACCCCCCACGCTGGGTATCATGACCTTCACAAAGGTCATATGTTTATTTAGTGCAATTAAAGCTAATGAACAGAACACATGCTGTGATATATCTCAAAAACCTACTGAGGTTTCAAGATTAAAGGGAGTTCAACTATATTGATCTTCAATTAATAATTCAATAAATCTAACCAATAAGTAGGTGATATATTATCTGATGTTTCCGTTATTTATACCAGTTTAACTGCAATAACACTGATTCTATATAGGAAAATACAAAAAAAACCTGCAAAAGCCAATAAAACTATTACACTAATTTTATTAAGATAGTCATTACTGTAGTCATTACTGTTTTAGAGAAATGTTTACATGTGCTTCTTTGTGACCTGCCATGAAACACACAAGAGCAAAGGAAATGTTTCTCTATATAGAACACATCAAAAGGAACAAATCACAAAGTAGTGTGTCAGTCCTGCCTTCTCCTGCAAGACGTGTGACACACGCCCATGCACACTCTCCTGCGAGATATTTGTCTCTCCATATCTGTGTTCACTATGCCTGCCTTTACAAAACCTCATATCATGGCTTAGTTTACTTCTGTTGATCTTTATGTCATTATACACAAAAATCTGATCTCACAACCTCTAATGTTGCAGAAGATCTGTTTTCACTAGTCCTAATGGTGCAGTAAGATCTTTTTAACATTAAAAAGGAACTACTACATAGTGTATGGGCAGTAGTAAGCAACAAAAACTAAACACTGTGTCAATAATAATCAGAGAACCACAGATGGTAATGGCAGGAAGTAATGATGAACTGGAAAGCAGGAACGTTTCCAGGCACATTCCAGTGAATATATCACTGGCTTCAGATGAACGCTGACAATGTAAACACTGCACACCATGGCACGTGTTTCAGATTCTGCTGTGTGCGGCGGAACGTGTGTGGCAGTGTCTCACGTTCAGGCGGTTGATATGCACTCGTCTGGGAGAAATAGCCAGAGCTGCTGCCACACCTGCCCGGAACGATTGCAGAAGAGTGATATTTAACTGTCCCACATCTACCTGGAGAGCCTGACAGACACAGAGAGAGGAGAGATGCGTCACCATGGAAACCAGCCTTGCTCTCACCAAATGTCACAAATGGAGCCTGTCAGTGGGCTTTTGAGAGAGCAGCGTTAGTGCTTAAGCGCTGTCAGGAAACAAAAAAAAAAAACAACATTTTTTAAATGCCGTCCACCCGTGATTTCCCCAGTGTGTCTCTGCAGTTAACGGACAGTTCCACCTAGCGCCACCAAACCTGCTAGTCTGCTTATAGACACAATATAGGCAGGTCAACATAAAAAAATATTAAAACCTTCTTTTCATTATATAAGTAAATTGGTAAATAGTAAAACAGATAATTTATTGGGCCGATTGGCTACTGGTGAAGCGTTCTACCAAACTGAAGGGCAAATTCATGTACGGGAGGTTCCTCCGAGGCTGAAGAGGAGTCGGAGAGGTGAGGGAAGCAGAGGTCAGAGGTCAGCCAGCAGCTCCAGCAGTGCCCACCAGCCGCCCACACTGCTACACGAACAGCCAACACAGTTCTGGCTTCTCCTCTAGACGTCGCGCTTACAATTCACACCAGCAGCGCTCACACACACACAAATACACTCACAAAAGACTTCACTCTCCCCAACGAAAATAATCTTTTTAGCTTGTTTTTTTGTTTTCTTCACCAAACTTCTTGTTTCAGCAGTAAATTCTTCTGAGAAACTGTATAAAAAACTTCCATGAGCTCCGAGTCACAACAAACCACACATGAGAACTGCAGCCATTTTTAGACAAGGACAACCTGAGACAGTCTCCCAGCAGTAACGCAGCTATACTCTGTCCATTGTGTCCTAGTCCCTATTCAGATCTAATAGGAAGACAGAGCTGGAAAAACAAGCTTCAAATCTTTTTTACTAAAACAAAAGTTATTCTTTTAGAACAAATCAGATTATTATAAAACTAATCCATTAGCAACGGTAATCAACATTTGGAAAAGCTTTGTTTTTGCTCTCAATCAGTTCATCTACAGCTCAACTACTGGACTTCATGAACTCAAGTATCTTCTCATATTATCTCAATCTTTAATCTCACATCACAAATCAAGCATCTGAAATGTGTCTCACAATTCTTGTCCACATATCCCACAGATCTCCTCAACACTATCATCATAGATGTCGCAATCTCAGCAACCTCACAGACTCACAACGCTTCACACAATCCCATATCGTGGTGGCAGGAGGGCTCTGGAACTGCCAGTCTGCTGTCCAGAAGGCTGAATCCATCTCAGCATTAGCATCCCGCCACTTCCTGGCTCTGACAGAAACACGGATCACCCCTGAGAACTCGGCGACTCCGAGTCTTCTGCCCTGTCCTCTGCCTTTTCATTTCCCCATTCTCCGAGGCGTCTCAGCAGGGGTGGTGGCACAGGTTTACTAATGTCTTGAGTGGCTTTTCGCTCCAATTTCTTTCTCTACTCGTTCTATCTGCTCTTTTGAATTTTATGCCATTGCGTTGTCTTTCCCCACCAAACGTCTTATCATTGTCATCTACTGCCCTCCAGGTTCCCTAGATCACTTCATTGATGAGCTCGAAATCCTCCTGAGTCAATGCCCCGTTTAAGGAAATCCACTCATCTCCTTGGTGACTTAGCATCTCCTTGGTGACTTCAACCTTTCATCACACAAGCTGCATTCCTCTTGCATCCTTCCACTGTTGACAGTATTCGACCTCACCCTCAACCACTCTCCTCCGACTCACAAAGCGGGCAATGTTCTGGACCTGATCTTCACCCGCACCACTACAACATCAGACATCGCAGTCACCCCCCTCCACCTCTCAGACCATCACCCCTAACTTCCAGCAATCCGACTACATGTCTGCTGGATCCTGTTCCTGCCACTCTGTTCCAGAAAATCGCTAAAAGATCTGCTTCCTTTCATCTCTGCCATCATCAACAACTCCTTATCTTCTGGATACGTGCCAACTTCATTCAAAACCGCTAGAGCGGTACCAATCCTTAAGAAGGCCCACTTGACGGCTCCAACGTTACCGACTACAGACCGGTATCACTTCTCTCTTTCCTCTCAAAAGCCCTCAAACAAGCATTTTATATCAATTGTCTCTTTTCCTCATCCAGAACCAGCTGCATGATCCAAATCAGCACATTCTAAACCGGCACATTCTAAAGAAACATTTCTCTTCTCTTTGTATACTCGTTCTCTTGGTGATATAATATCTTCTCATGATTTTTTCCTACCACTGCTATGCTGATGACACTCAATTATTTATTTCTTTTCCACCCTCTAACACGCAGGTCTCCAGACATATCTCAGCATGCTTGACTGACATCGCGTCATAGATGACAGCCCACCACTTGAAGCTCAACACCAGTAAAACAGAGCATTTGTTCATCCCAGGTACTCCCAACCCTTACCATTACCTCACTGTTTCCTTTGAGAACTCCCTGGTATCACCGTCCAAAGCTGCCTGTAGCCTGGGCATAACTTTGGACAACCAGTTGTCATTCTCAACTCATGTTTCTAATCTGAGCCGGTCTTTGTAACATACGAAGGATTCGGCCCTTTCACTCGTAGGGAGCTACCCAGGTGTTTGTGCAGTCTCTTATGATCTCAATGCTAGACTACTGCAACTCGCAGAAGTCTTCCTCTAAGCAGCAAGACTGGTCTTTAATCTTCCAAAGTTTACACATTACTCCAGTGCTGCTCTCCCTTCATTGGCTCCCAGTAGCTGCATGCATCAGATTTAAAACCTTGATGCTTGCCTACAAAGCCAAAAATTGACCAGCACCTTCATACATGAGGTCAATAGCCAAAGCCCGATCCGTACCTTGAGTACTTCGAACCTCAAGTATGGCTCGGCTTGAAATACCTTGCTTCAGGTCTCGTGGATGACAAGCATCAAGACTATTTCCTGTCCTGGCTGCAAGATGGTGGAATGAACTCCCACTTGCTGTCTGGACAGCAGAGACCCATCTATTTGTGGAATATTTAAAGGACAACTGACCCTGCTCCCATATTGACTGGCTAAATTCATACTTATTGTAGGGTATTGATTATTACACTGATGTTGTTTAACAAACTCTAGAACATATTGTTTATTACAGTGTTGTCTGAGAGAGAGATTATATGTATTTTGTACTTCTAGGTATCAGCAGTGATCCCTGTATTCTACAGTATTCTAGTTCAATGGTACGTTGGATTCTAACCTACTGTGCTATACTAGGATGTATTCTATGAGGAAATGACAAAGCACTTTTGTAAATCGCTCTGGATAAGAGTGTCTGCTAAATGCCTTAAATGCAAATGTAAATGTAATCCAAATTTGTGATTTTTAAAAATGTTTTTTACTATGTTATCAAATGTTCATCATTACAATAGATGTCAATTTAACAATTTGCCTTAATTTGAACAAACAATTTGAATAAACAAAACAAAATTTTAAAACCTTTACTTTATAACACAAATATTCTGCACTCAAAGAATTTTCATAAATTGTCACCTCCGCTCAAAACTGGCTGTCCTGCATTCAATAGTAACTATTGTTTCTAACTGTTTCTTACTGAATGTCTTCTTATCTCAGATATTGTAATACATCTGTTGGCATACATTACCTTAATACTCCAACATTTATGAGTTTCAGCACGTTTGAAATTTGAACCTTCCCTTCCTACATACCACGACTCATGTATTCTGGTGAATATTGTATATGAAAATCACAAAGATAACCATTAATAATAATTGTTAAATGACATGCGTAAAAAGTGGCAACTTGAGTTCAACATCACAGGCCTTAAAGGACTTTGCATTCAGTGGTTTAGTTTATCACAGTTAATCATCTAGTGTGACTTTGACATGGAATATAAAGTATTTTCCTATCAGATGGTTGTTAGGTGGCTAGCTTAATTTGTAATAACAAAAAAGGCAAATACAGACATTACAAATATTTACATTTATCCAAAGCAACTAACAATTACGACTGAGTACAAATTGAGGGTTAAGGGCCTTGCTCAGGGGACCCAACAGTGGTAAATTGAGGGTTAAGGGCCTTGCTCAGGGGGCCCAACAGTGGTAAATTGAGGGTTAAGGGCCTCGCTCAGGGGGCACAACAGTGGTAAATTGAGGGTTAAGGGCTTCGCTCAGGGGGCCCAACAGCGGTAAATTGAGGGTTAAGGGCCTCGCTCAGGGGGCCCAACAGCGGTAAATTGAGGGTTAAGGGCCTCGCTCAGGGGGCCCAACAGCGGTAAATTGAGGGTTAAGGGCCTCGCTCAGGGGGCCTAACAGTGGTAAATTGAGGGTTAAGGACCTCGCTCAGGGGGCCCAACAGTGGTAAATTGAGGGTTAAGGGCCTTGCTCAGGGGACCCAACAGTGGTAAATTGAGGGTTAAGGGCCTTGCTCAGGGGGCCCAACAGTGGTAAATTGTTTCTGCAGTAGAGACCTAATTAACCACATTACCCTAAAAGTTCCACAATAGTCAGTCTGTAGATCACTGTCTCAAAACACAGAGCTCTACAGTAACGGGAGCTTTAGGGTCCATTTCAAACTATTTTTTTATAGTCAACATAGGTTTTGGCTTTCTTATTGTGGACTTTAATAGCTAATAGCATAAAACTCAATATCTTGTGAAAAATTGTCACTAAACCTTTGTTGCCTGTTGTTTTGATTGAAAATCTGCAAAATTATTTTGTCTGAACCTTTACTTTTTGCTAAGTGTGAACGCCAGTTGGTTGTCATTCGCTAAGAAAGTGACGAATGTGCTATCTGGGAAACAAACACACACACACACACACACAGCTTTCCATTCAAATGTACCAAATTACCAAATGTAAGAAAAGGTAAAAGTCACATGGTCAGGATTTTGAAAGAATTCCATTGGAACCTACAGCTGAATCAGATACTGGGACCATTCTACTGGGAAATTCACTCTGTCTCAAAACGTCTGACAGAAAACCTGTCGATTCCATCAGTTCTAAACTCTTTACGTGCAGCGATATCTTTTACCCTCAGACGTCCTTGCCAACACGTGAGTGTGAACAAGGTTAAAGGAAATAGTCAGAAACACAGATTGTTGGATCCCTTCACACAAACTCAGTGCACTTTCAACAGGTTCTATATTTGTTACATGAATGAATGTTACATTTTTATTAAAGATTTACAAGAAAAACAAATACAAATATTTAACTTAAAAAATAAACACAAATACAACATAAATTACTTTAAAAGAATTTAATAAAAATATAAAGAAAATTACAATACCCCAAATACAAATAAATCAGACTGTAATTAAATTAATAATATATATGCTATTCAAGTAATGTAGTGTAATGTATATAATATATGTAATGTAATATATGTAATGTCTGTAATGTATGTAATGTAACGTAATGTATGTAATGTAATGTCTGTAATGTATGTAATGTCTGTAATGTATGTATGTAACGTAATGTCTGTAATGCATGTAATGTAATGTATGTAACGTAATGTCTAATGTATGTAATGTAATATATGTAATATAATGTAGAGTGAGAAAAAAGAAACAGAAATTAACTTACTAGTGATGAACATGATAATATATTACTTTAAACACACACACACACACAAATTTTGTTTAAATAATCATTGTCAACAATGAGCAAACCACAGCAGTTAGAACACCAACCGATGATGTGTGTTAAATGAGCCTTTCTGTGAAGCTACACAAAATATTACTGTGAATATCAATGAAACACACACACAGCTCAACAAACACACACATCTCAATAAAACACACACACGCGTCAATAAAATGCACATCTCAACAAAACACACACACACACACCTCAGTAAAACACACATCTCAACAAACACACACACAACTCAACAAAACACACACACACACACACACACATCTCACCAAACACACACACACACACACATCTCACCAAACACACACACACACACACACACACACCTCACCAAACACACACACACACACACACACACACACACACACACACATTGATTCATCTAAGAGAGGGAGGTAAAAAGAGATGTTCTTTTAACTCCAACTGAAGAGTACGGAGGAGACAGCACACAACATCTGGAGACCACAGAGACAAGAAGACCACAGAGACCCACTGGGAGATGTAGAGGACAATCCTCGTCCAGCAAGCGGAAACAAACGCTGTGATTATCTGATACTCACCTGATACACTTGCCAGGAAATACAGAGACAAACTGACCCTCCATCATCTGCCATTGTGCTCCTGGCGAGTCCAGAAAATGACCTTCCAAACCTAGCTCACTGAGCCCTGGGAATGTCCCCGGACCACCAGTGCTGAACTCTGGCTGAGGGCCCCAGGAACGACTGGTCCCCAGTCCTCCAGCGCACATGCTCAGGTTGGGCGACAGGCGTGTCCTCCGAGGCCACAGTGAGGTGAAAAGGTCGTTCCACTGCCTCTCGGCCCTGACATCTCTATATAGGCTCCAGAAACAAACCGGTGTGGAAATACACTGCCCTCCCACGACTAAAAAAACACGAGCATACTACAACCACATACCATCAGCTCAAAACCTGAACCCTGTCCTGGCGTTCCGTCTTCGTTCCGACACTGAGAGCCTTGGAAAAGGCCTTGGGGTTCCAAATGTGGTGCACAGCCCCCGTTCTCCCGTTCTCCTTATCCCAGCAAACGCAGCGCGCGCTCCAACAGCTGCAGCTATCTCGCACTCCTGCTGAGAGCGGAGGGCTGTGCACAGCGGCGGTGAAAATTTGGAGTCATTATGATAATAGCACAGAGTGGAGGTAGCAGAGCTGCACTGAAGCCCTGGGCGGTGGGAGGTGGGTGGGCCGGGTGAGTGCTTCTGCCTGCACCGGAGAGCCTTAGAGGGAGACAGATTTAGCACAGTGACTCACCTACTCGACTGGGGGGGGTCTAGGCTGGGGGGGACGCCAAAACATTACAGAAATTACACTGTTAATGATTATCACACACACACACACACATATAGACATACACACATTCACAAATACACAAACACATACACAAGCACGCACACATAAACACACCTGCAGATACACAAACCTGCACATATACAAACGTACATATAAAAACCTACAAAAGCATGTACAGGCACACACATCCAAACACACACTCTGAGCCAGGCAAAGATGCTCAGAGACACAGCTGCTGAGATACTGAGGAGCACAATGACAGGCACTTTCACAACCACACACTCTTTGTACCACTGGGAAATTGTGCAAGTGTTACAATTCAACAACATGACATTTTACAACTTTTTCACTTTTTTCATTTGTTCACTTGCAAGTTCATCCAGAAAGAGAGTACATTTTCATTAAATATATAGAACAACATTCATCTGTACCGCTACACTGTACGTAAATGTGTTGCTACACCCTTACCCTGCTAGTGCATGTCTGGTCTGCTCAGTAAATGACATAAATGACAGTGTGCGGTCATTGAGTCAGAGGATGTGTTTTTTAGGGTCTAATTAAGCTGCAGCAGCTACACCTGCTGGAGGTCAGCAGAAGGTCAGCAGGTTCCGCACTAGTACGGTAGGATGCTAGACCCCAGGCAGCTCCTTTGACCAGACATGTCCATAACGGGGATTATTGGCACGACTACGGGGAAGTACGCTGTACACACGGATAAAGCACGCTCCGTGTTCTCCCAACGAAAATACGAGCGGATTTGCCACACAACGCCACGCCGATACCATTCACGCACGTCGCACACGTCGGAAAAAAGTCACGTGCACGGTGAAGAGTTAAGACTTTTATACGGTAGCTACATGGACGCCCGTAGAGGGAAAATACGTTTATCATCATTCATCGGTAATGAGCACGTCTACACAACGCTACGGAAACCGCAGGCCGAGCAACAGCAAGTGTGGTGGAGTATGTTGATTTGATGGATAAGACACAGCAATAGGAATGACTGGAAATGAGAGTTCTGCAGAAACAGACCCTGGACAACAGGGTCTGTATCCAGGCAACGACTACCTGGGAAAACGGAGGGACCCGCTGGCGAGCAGTCTCATAAAGGTAAACTTCGCTGCGAACAAAAGAGCTGTTTATGTGTTCGGTATGTAGGAGGAAACGTTAATGACAGCCTGCAATTAACTGTTGCCATTTTAAACGAAGCTGCGTGCTGGATGTTTAATATTTTCATTCTGAAACTGAACTTCAATTTACCGAACTTACATAAGCGAGTGCATCATATAACGCTTGTGATGTTATACCAGAGTCAGCACAATGCCAGAACACACTTCAGACACGCAGTACAGTATGTTTTTGAAACTATGAACTCGATGATAACGTTTACTACTTCAGATCCCGATTGACAGCACCAAAGCTTCCCTAAACATGACACAGGAGAGAAGGGCTCGCTGGGGGAAGGTGGGTGAAAGGCCGAGTTCTGTGCCTCTTCGTCTAACTCCAGACTCAGAGCAGCGGAGCAGGTGAACAGCAGCACAAGCTGCCTCTTACCCCAGCGAGCTGCACCTCCCCCCCTCCCGGGGCAGCCATCCTCAGCCTTCATCGCGCCGGCCTTTTTGTGCAGATAACATGCTGTTCTTTAACGCTCTAAAGCTCCTGGTTTGCAGAGAAATGGCCACGTTCTGCACGGTAATCTGCTCTTTTGAGACGCCCCCCAACTGTGCGAGTGCAGCGTTTATGCAGCGAGTCAGTTTATGCGGTTTGTCAATAACAATGAGAAAGTCTGAAAAAAAATCCTACAGCTCATATTCATTTTAATTTGATTTTGTTTTATTACCACATTGATGAAAGATTCTCTGTCTGTAAACAAGCAATTGGTTTACTGTACACATTTGCTGATGATAGTGAATTGGCTCTGGTTTTCATAAGAGAAACTCACAAAAGTTGATTTTATCACCTTCTTCACAATTAGTGCAAAACATTTATTTATAAACATAAGTGATAGAACAGAATCAGTTAGGACATACTAGCACTGACTGTAAAATACTTTTTACAACAGAATCCCCTGTTAAAAAATATAACCATAAACTATATAATATACCTTAAAATATAACTCTAACACTTGCTATGTAATACCAGAAAACAAAAGGTACTGGAAATATAAATAACTGTTTTTATGATGACTTTTAATCATGTGTTTACACAGAAACTGGTTGTTGAATGTTCTACTGCTCTCTTGACTAGGACAACAACAGAGATTTTACCTCCTGGGTAAATAAAAGGGAACATATATTGATAAGTCTGCTGTTCACAGTGCATTCAATGATTCTAAAAAAGTGATCTGAACCTCGAGTCAATCTGCTGACATCTTATATCCGTTCCACATATGTCAAGATCAGTGTGAACTACAGAAACAGTTTATCACTGTTTATCATAGTGTGAACTAGGGAAACAATTTCATACAGTGTGAAATAGGGAAACAGTTTCATACAGTGTGAACTAGGGAAACTGAGGTTTAAAACACTTCTCAGTTCACACTGTGGTAAACTCCCCAGTTCACACTGTGTTAACACTGTGTGAACTGTGAAAAGGGTGTGAACTGCGCAAAGAGTTTACTACAGTAGGGACTGCAGAGTTTACTACAGTGTGAACTGGAGAGTTTACTAGAATGTGAACTCTGGAAAGAGTTTGCCACAGTGATCTGTAGCCTCCTGGGTCCCTCAGCACTAAAGATGGCACTCAATAATCCTTTCCTGACCTATGAGGCACATAGCTCTTTGCTGTCCTCAGAGGGATAGGACGCTTATTGCTTCAATGATACATGGCGGTATAAAACCCAATGATAATGAGAGCATTTCATGTTTTAACCACTGTAATGACTGTGTGCATTTAATCTATTTATACAGCAGCAGTGGAAGTAAAGGGCTGAGTGCTACATTGCTTGCGATGCCAAGGGCAGGAAAATGTGCTGGTATGTAGTATACAGTGTGCAGTGTGCAGTATGTAGTATCTAGTGTTCAGTATGCAGTTTGTAGTATGCAGTGTTTAGTATGTAGTATACAGTGTTTAGTATGTAGTATACAGTGTGCAGTGTGCAGTATGTAGTATCTAGTGTTCAGTATGCAGTTTGTAGTATGCAGTGTTTAGTATGTAGTATACAGTGTTTAGTATGTAGTATACAGTGTGCAGTGTGCAGTATGTAGTATCTAGTGTTCAGTATGCAGTTTGTAGTATGCAGTGTTTAGTATGTAGTATACAGTGTTTAGTATGTAGTATACAGTGTGCAGTGTGCAGTATGTAGTATCTAGTGTTCAGCATGCAGTTTGTAGTATGCAGTGTTTAGTATGTAGTATGCAGTGTTTAGTATGTAGTATACAGTGTTTAGTATGTAGTATACAGTGTGCAGTGTGCAGTATGTAGTATCTAGTGTTCAGTATGCAGTTTGTAGTATGCAGTGTTTAGTATGTAGTATACAGTGTTTAGTATGTAGTATACAGTATGCAGTGTGCAGTATGTAGTATCTAGTGTTCAGTATGCAGTTTGTAGTATGCAGTGTTTAGTATGTAGTATACAGTATGCAGTGTGCAGTATGTAGTATCTAGTGTTCAGCATGCAGTTTGTAGTATGCAATGTTTAAATCGTAGTATGCAGTGTTTAGTATGTAGCATGCAGTGTGCACTTTGCTAACTTGCTAGTTTGCGAAAGGCCTGTTAAAGGAACGCAATGGCGTTCAGAGTCATCGTGTGTGGCTAAGACAGGAAGTCTGATGTGTGGGTGTACTTTGGTTTGGTGCTTGTTTGTTTTGCTTGTCTGAGCAGATGCTGATTGTCTTTGAGGACCAACTCTGCAGACCTCGCACAAGAAACATTTCTGCGAAGGAATAAAGCTGTTCCAGTTTGTTCAGCCATCTACGTGAGCACTGTGCTTTACCACACTGTAAGGCAACCACACAAGCTAACTTTGCTATACTCATTTGCATATGTCACAATGTCATGATCTGTCTCACACTTAAAGCGTCTGGCAGATGCTCTCATCCAGAGTCACTTACATGTCTATCAGTATGACCGGCTGTGAGCTCATTGGGAAATGACCCCATGACCTTGGTGTCGATGGCACTTTTCTCTACATCCTCTACCAGGTTTTGTTTTGCTTCAGCTGTATATGTTTCTAAAGCAAGCTTCCAATGTTTGGGTTATGCCTGCGTTAAATTCCATAGTAAAGGCAAGGTTTAACAAGGTTTCAGCCTTATTTTCTCAGGGTCGGTCCAATATGATGAAGGCCCTAAATTTAAGGGCCCTATATGTGTCCATCTAGAAGGATAGAGAGAGAGAAAGAAAAAGAGAGAGATGTCAGCAGAAATGCCCAGCTCCAGGAAAGTAGACAGGCCTTTGGTTGATGTGATTTGGGTTGTTTAAGATTTGCTTCACTGATGCATTGCTTGACACATCAGTTTATCAAAATTCGACTTTGGGACAAATGACAGCATGTAATCACTGTGATAGAGACATGGTTCACAGCTCATTGTGCTCCTCAGGGCTGTTGAAAACACATGCATTTTCTCACAGTGAAAGCCACTGCTCCCTGGTGGAGAATGGGACTCTAGCAGTGGCTCAGAGGATACAGACTGAGAAGCAAGCAAAGGACCTGCAGAGTTTAACCTGAAAAGATTTGCTTAAAAAGAACTATAGCTGTAGACCATGCCCACATAGACCACACCTTTGAACTATAGCTGTAGACCACACCCACATAGACCACACCTTTGGACTATAGCTGTAGACCACACCCACATAGACCACAACTTTGTACTATATCTATAGACCACACCCACACAGACCACACCTTTGAACTGTAGTCATAGACCACACCCACATAGACCTCACCTTTGGACTATAGCCGTAGACCACACCCACATAGACCACACCTTTGAATTATAGCCGTAGACCACACCCAAATAGACCACACCTTTGGACTATAGCTGTAGACCACACCCACATAGACCACACCTTTGGACTATAGCTGTAGACCACACCCACATAGACCACACCTTTGCATTTAAGGTGTTCAGGAAAGCAGATGTTTTCTGGGTAACATTTACTAAAATGTGAGACACACCTAAACTGCGCTTTACTTTAAGGGAAAAGAAACATAACAGTCAGAAAAGACAGAAAGAGTTAAAAACAGAAAGACAAAGTGTGTGTGTGCGCTTGTGTGTATGCACGTGTGTGTGCACACACATGTGTCTGTGTGTGTCAGAGAGCAAGACTGAGTCAGAAAACACTGGCCATGCTGACCATGTGCCCAACCACTGCCCCTCCCCCTCTCTAATGTAACACTGAGGGAGAATCCATTACTGCAACAGGAAATACACTCAGGGAAACACACACACACACACACACACACACACACACACACACACACTGAGAAGTTCTCATTGTGCCTCCTCAGCTTCTGCCAGGCTACCAGGTTTCAGCACAGGCAGGAGACGCTGCATCTGGCTGCCATCAACACTACACTCACAAAAATAAATACAAAAATCATACTCAAACACACAAGCGCATACTCAGTCACGCACACACACATACACACACACACACACACACACACACACACACACAACGTACTCCCCAACATGTCCATCACATTCGGCAGTCGCCCTCACATCTGCCTGTTGGCCTCTGTCTCTTGACCGCTGTGCCTTGACCTCTGTACCTTGACCTCTGGAGTTTGAACTTTGTGTACCTCTGGTTGTTTACATCTGTACATTGACCTCTCTGTGTTGACCTCTGCGTATTTACCTCTGGTTGTTTACATCTGTATATTGACCTCTCTACGTTGACCTCTGTGTGTATAACACCATTCATGTGAACTCCGGGTAGGACTCTTAAGTTCACTGTCTGGTAGCAGGTAGAGAAGAACAGGTTCCAATTTTGAGTTTTGGTTCCTCATTTTCAGAAAGTTTTCCTTTCCTGATAACATCCACTCACTTGTCACTCATCCTGATCTCTATGAAGCAGATGAATATTTCTCATATAAAGTATGTCAAAAATTCAACTGGATGTCATTAAAAAAGGCATCAGGCCAAAAGAAGACATTATCTTAACGAGGTTACATTTTTAACACTTTAACACTGGAGCATTACAACGTTCAAACATTTTTCGAAATTTCATTATTTAATCGAAAAAGAGGAAGTGTGACATTCTCGTGATAATAAAATAATATTAACACACTAGATCCCACAGTGTTAACACAGTAATATTGCTCTTGGTTGTACTGCGCTTAATCCTATACTGTTAACAAAAATATATTAAGACATTAATATTAATATAATATTAATAACATATTAATTAATATTAATATATTAGATAGTACTCAGCACATGGTGCGTGATTTTTGATATTTTGAATATGAATACGATTATAATGGTTGCATTGCATTATGGGATCAGGTTTCCCTTCATAGCAAAAAGCTGAGACAGACCTGTGATGCTGGTCTCTCCTTAAGTGCTTCCCAGGCCTGGTGTGTAGGTGGCGTGGAGCACCAGAGCTGGTCCTCCCTCATGAGTAGAAGCCACACATGCGCACACACACACACACACACACACACACACACACACACACACACACACACACACACACACACACACACACACACACACACGAGCAGAAGGGCAACAGCTCTGCCTTCAGAATAACTGTACTTAATATCCTCAGTCACCCTGGCCCACAGGCTACCTCTACACTGACACACACACACACACACACACACACACCCATGTCTCACACACATACACACACCCCTGGCCCCAATTTGTTATACTGATGAGAAAAGCTGCAGGTCCATGTCACTCTCACTGTTTCCATGGTGATGGACAGAGGAACAGGGTACAGAAGTTGAACAGGGGTCCCTCTTCCATGGCCAATCAGCTATTAGAGCCATTGGCAAGACTCCTGCTACCATGCAGAGCATGTTACATCTCCTCTCTCCCCTCCTCTCCTCTCCTTTTTCCCCTGTACACCTTTCTGCAATATTTGTTATCTCTGTTTCCAACATCTTCACATACACTGCGTACGAGCGTGTTATGATTTAGGTAAATAAATACCCTACAGTTCTGTTCATGGCTGATGATGACAAACAGGTGCAGCCCCCAGGAAGGATGACAGAACCTGACCAAGATCCTCCACACATCCATCAAACAGCCAAACAATGCAGATTACCACCTGGCAGCACAGAGGAGTTTCACACTGTCCAGAGTGGTACATCCCAGAGCTGTACATGTCAGAGTGGTATGACCCAGAGCAGTACGTGTCATGCGCACACACACGAGACACACATACACACACACAAACACACGCGCACACACACACACACGCACATACACACACGCACACACAAACACACACGCACGCACACAAACGCACGCACGCACACAAACACGCACACACAAACGCGCGCGTACACATACACACACACACACACACACACACACAAACTGACTCGAAACGGACGTATGCCATCTGTGTGGTTACGCAACCACTCGGTAAACTGAGGACATGGCAGGTGACAACCACCTGCCTCTTTCTTTCTCTCGCTCTCTCTGTCCCTCTCTCTCTACTTCTTTTCCTATATTCGCACCTGTCCTGCTTCACCCCTTCCATAATGATTTCTCCATTTGGTATCTGTTCATCTTTTTTTTAATTTCCTTCTTTAAGACATCTCTTCCTTCTCCTTCAGAAGCCGCTGAACCCGACTGATCCCTGACTAATGTTAATACATTCAACTGTGAAAACAAAATCCAATAATTATTCATCAACCGTTCAAAAGGAAGCTCTTCTGCAAAGACTCGATGTGCATTGGGGGGGGAGGAGATGGAGAGATCCCCTACGTAAAGCCACACATAAACACATACACACACACACACACCATATGCATTTACCCACGCCCATGAGAGTGATGTGCACATACGCACTCACAGTCAGCAAAAAACCTTCCTTGTCACGGGGGAATTTAGATAATATACTCCATGAGATGATTTATAGAAGATTAGAGAATATACTCCAGGAATTTATTTACAAATTAGAGAATAAACTCCAGGAGTTTATTTACAGATTAGAGAATATACTCAGGAGATGATTTATAGAAGAGTCATCCTATGCAAGCATCCAGAGAGAAACTATCTAACCCATTGTATTAACAGACTGAAAATGTGATATGTGGTATAAATATGATGGCATTCCCGTCATCTCTGGAACTACAGGGACTGAGTTGGTTTGGTATACACATACACGTTCACATACAGAACTGGCAGTTTCCATAATATCATTAAAGTGTGCATCCTACTTACAGCAAGTAGGAAAACACACTGTGTGTGTTTTCCCATCCAGTACTCAGGCCAGACTGGCCTAAAAGTGACCCAAAAGTAAGAGAATATAAAGAAAAATATAAAAACTCATCAACAAACCAATTCTTCACCTATTTGTACTTATTCATAAAACCGCTGACACAATACTTTAAAATATTGATGGGACTCTTAACTCTTCGAGGTTCATACTTTGTTTTATCCATATTTCTAAAACGCAGATATCTTTAGTGTGGTGAATTCCATGCATATGTTAAGAGCCCAGTAGAGTTCACACCCACCTACACAACAGACAAAGCTTTCAGTGAGAGCCTGGAGATCTGACTGGGCCAGCTCTGTGTCCTGGAGGCTCCCAGAGGTCCAGATGTCCCAGGAGCTAGCAGGGGGCGGCAGGGGCCTCTTCTAGAGGCCAGTGCCTGAGGGCTGAAGGCTGTTGAGACTTCAGCAGCAGAAACAGACTAATGTCTCAGCTAGCAGGACAACGGGGAGATCGTGGAGATCACAAGTGAGTACACACACCACCTTCGCTTAGAAACAAACATGCAAACATAAAGACTAACGAAAACTACATGCTCCCTTACACGGCAATCAGACGTCAGTAAGCTGTGTTTCTCATGTCAGGTGCATTCTTATATTTCACTCATTTGTAGTTGAAATATTTTTGTGAAATATTTGATACCGAAACCAAACTACAACCATGAACAACAAAGCAGTGAACAATATACAAAATCTCCATTCTGACAAAACTGATCACTGGAGCTCTGAGACACAAACAACAGTTGGTTAAGCAAAGACATGCCAGTGACTACACAAGACACTAGCTACTGACTAGCAGTTGGTATAGTGTAATGGGTGACAATACTGCCCCCCAGTGGGGAATAGGGTTCATTCACCTGTCTAGTTAAATGCATGATAGCGTACCAGTAAAAGTCCTTGGGCGTGACTGGTAACGAACGCTGCCTTCACCCACCTCTGTGACATGACTGAACTTGCATCTGTCAAATGCATGAATGTAATGAACCGCCCGTGGTCAGTGTGGAAACTCATTGCAGAGGTTTCTGCCGCATTTCAACAAAAGGTCTCAGAATCTAAACTCCGGAATTAGTGTGATGTCCTACAACACACAAGTGTTTGTGGATCTCAGCACTCCTTTGTCATCTATCGTGCAGTCCCAGCTCGCAGAAACAGCCACACCCCTCTCTGGTCAGTCCAGCTCTGATTTCTGGACAAACGCTGGGGTGTATCCACGGCTACGAGCCCTTCTGTCTCCGCTCCATGTCTCGACAGACCAAGCCCAGTCAGGCCAGCTCTTCTCGGCTGTCAGAGCCACTGCTCCGTTCACACATTGGTCACTATCCTTGGGTGATGTTTTTCAGCTGGTTTCTGTCAGACCCACCAGCACACCAGGAAAACTTCACTGTTATTTGGTGGGTTTTCTATTTCAGCCGCTGCTATGTAGGTGCACTCTTTTTCCTCACACTGCGCCAGTCACTGGTAACTCGCACTGTGCAACACTCACACTGTAAACAAATCATTTGATTCACCTCTCTCTCTCTCTCTCTCTCTCTCTCTCTCTCTCTCTCTCTCTCTCTCTCTCTCTCTCTCTCTCTCTCTCTCTCTCTCTCTCTCTCTCTCTCTCTCTCTCTCTCTCTCTCTCTCTCTCTCTCTGGGCCATTTTAAGAAAACGGCTGGTGAGTGTTTATGTGGGCAAATGCCCTGGTACTTTTTCATATGTTAGCTGGCACACACCTTCATGACAAAACAAACTTCGGATTTGGTATTTGGACATGAAGTGATTTTGATTGAACCGAGAAGTCAGATGGTCTGTCTGTGCTGCCGACTCTGGTGTCAGACGGCAAATTTGACAAAAATGTAACAAAAAAACGTTATGTGTATTTGCTGTGGCTCTTACTAAAGTCAAGTTCATTTTGAATAAGAAAGGATCCAAAAATCTGCTTTGAGATCTATAGAGAGAATACCTGGCGATGCTTTACAGTAATGGCTTCTACATTTTCAATTAATATTTTAAATAAATGTATACCTCTGTATACAAAGTAGTAACCTGAAGCCTAACATAAGAAGCAAACTTTTGCTTGTTTCAAAACCTCAAACTTCCACATAGCCCCTAATAGCAACTCACAAGTTGGCCTCTGCCCTGCCTACTGAGACCCAGACGTCACTCACCATGGTGACGATGTGACGCGCTGACACAGGTGTGTCCTCCACATGCACCTCTTGGTCTTCCGCCCTGGCGAGCAGGCTGAGTCCTGAGTGGTCCTGCACAACCTGCTGAAAATGCGGCTCCAGGAGTGTGGAGGGCATCACCTTGGCAACTCGAGCATGGGACTGGGCATGAGCAGATGCACTGGTGAGTTTCAGCGCCTGCTCCTGTTCCCGGAGGCCCGCGCGTCGATACCGTGGAGTGACTGGCACCTGGCGACCGTAATGCCGTGCCGGATACACCCTACCATCCCCCGAGAAGCCCCCTGAAAGAACAACATAAGCACAACACTGAGGAAATAAATCACAACTAAACGTAAACACTAAAAACAAATAAGTAAATATGAATACTTTTATTATTATTATTATTATTATTATTAATAGTTGCATTTTTATTGCGCCTTTCTCAAACTCAAGGTTGCTTTACAAATATTGCTTTTTTTTCTTTTTCTGTATGAGAATGTGTAACTATAGTTTAACTATGAGAAATTCTATTTGGCTGATTTTGAAACAACAAAAAGATTAATTTTCCACTTCATTTCTATAACACTTAAGTAAGGGGGTTTTATGCAATTTTTAGACTTATGTCTAATACTGTACTGTGAAATCTCGAAATACAAGATTTGAGGCTGTTACCCCCAGGTGTCTAATATGACCGGATTCAAACAATAAACAATCATTCTGACATCATGAAGTCAGTGCACTGTGTCTTTAAATCAACTTAAATCACTGCACTGTGGCTTTAAATCAGTCTAAATCTCTGTACCATGGCTTTAAATCAGCCTAAATCACTGCTCAGTCTTTAAAGCAGTTTAAGGAAATTTTAAATACCCCAAATGCAAGAACAAAAGGTTATTAGTTGACAGCCAAGTCATTTATGAGTATGTTTATCCAGACAGCAGTTCACACGTTTCGTGCGCGGCGACCGTGCTGCTTTTCGGCGAAACCAGTCCGAGAGACTGGAGGTGCAGACACAAGACATCGGACAGAACTGCACGATAATGCCAGACGACATGTATTCCCACATAGTCTTCATATTGTACATTTCAACCACATTTCCTTTGTCGCACGCAGAATACCTTGCTTATTTGAGGTTACGTGATGACAGCAAAAGATTAAGCAAAGAAGTAGTGGCTATAGTGTTGTCAAAGGAAACGGTACTGAGGATGGAGGGATGCAACATAACAGCCATTATCCCGATGTGCATTTCCAGCCCATGTTCTCGAGACGCATGCTGCTCCTCTACCCATTCACCCCGCGCGCTATGAGCAGCTAAATGTCTGCCTTCTCTGACTGTGAAATGTCGACAGAAGGAAACCCCCAAAACTGACAATGAGATATGAAACGTATGATAAATTCAAAAGAACGAGATATGAAACGTGCACTCACCTGCAATCTCCACTCTAACCAGTAAAAACACGAGGACGCAAACGATGCTTCGTCCGTACATGTTTCCGTGAACTCACTCTATCATCGATTTGCACATTGGATAGTCTACAGGGCGAATGTAGAAAAAACCCTTATCGCGATTCCCTCTGCCCCGCCATGGGATTTCACTGTATGTAAGAATGTCTGCAGATTTTAGGCTAATAAACCCTATTTTATATGGTAAATAGTCTGCCATCCATTATTGTTTTTCAGAGCTTTCGGGATGATTTGTAGAGCTTCAAAAGAAGGGCGAGGAATCGGTGAGATCCAGCACGCGCAGTTCAGGCTTTTGTGTGTGTGTGTGTGTGTGTGTGTGTGTGTGTGTGTGTGTGTGTGTGTGTGTGTGTGTGTGTGTGTGTGTGTGTGTGTGTGTGTGTGTGTGTGTGTGTTTGGAGGGGGGAGGAAGGGAGGTTGTCTGCACAAGCATGCATAAGACTGGCGCGAGCCACTGTACACCTTTCTAAACCCAAACCATTTTTATCGGTACCATCATTAGTTTATCTGAAAACGGTATAAATTAGAGTCTTGGTTTTAAAAAAGAACAATTTTAAATATACTAAGTAAAGAAAGGCTGGTGACCTTAATAGGTCAGCAGTATAGCAGACTGCGTAAACAATGTAGCTACTGAACAAATGACAGTAAAGGCGAGCTTTCACCAGCATTAAAACAGCCCATGGATCTTTGCCTAGTTATCAACTGATAAAGAAGACCGACTGAAGACTGATCAGAAGAGCATCCATCGATCTATCCATCCATGCACTGTTGTAAAATATTACTAAAACAGAACTGTTTCCTTGTCAAAACCCCACTGAATCAAGGCACGTGAGCTTGCAGGGTGTTTCCTAAAATCTGCACTGTGCAAATTTGGGGATTGGCGAGCTCTCTGGTGGAAATATGTAAGTGCACAAAACGTTGAAAGAGAATTCGTGCAGCTCCGTGATAGAAATGTGGCCTGAGAGAGCGACTGCTGTCAGCTGAAGGCTGTGTGCACTTTGGCCACTGCTCTGCAGAAAGCTGTGCCAGATCACATGCCTTTGGATGCTTGGAGACCTGCGTTTTGGCTGGTTTGTGAGACCTACTTTTGAGACAAAAATTTATCTCCTATGTGGTGCTGTTCATACGAATTCTCTCTAAAAATACTCTTTTTGTTTTGAAAATGAGGATTCGAGAAATGCACCAAAGCGACCGAGGAAAACTGTAATACCTGAAGACATCAGACTTCTGAAATACGCCAGTCAGACCCACCAGCTCAGACTTCTGAATGAATGTTTCAGGCTTCACAGGGCAACTCGCAGCAGTACCAGGACACTGTGTTTAGCAGACACGTTTTCCTCTTGACTCAGTAAAGTGACTTACATTTATGGCGTTTGGCTTCTCTCTGTTTGAAGCTTTAAACTGGTGCCTAGCTCAGTGGAGGACTGAGCCCAGTTAAAATCGGACTGGTACCAGAAGTGTCCTGCCCCGTCATTTGTCGCTTCTGTGCGCTGTCACTTTAACTCTCTCTATGTGACCATTTTACATGTCTACATAGATCAGATCACAGCACGGTTGTCGTTTTGGATTTATATGCATGCCTGTGGTGATTTTGTCAGACAGGGTGTGCCTCGGAAGTGACAGCTGTTCACATGTAGTGTTAGTGAGCCGCACTATAAATGTGTAAATAATCACAGCGTAACTGGACATTTGTCTGCATTACAGTACAGAATATGTGAGCACAGAGAGTCGTGTGAGTGTGAGAAATATTTTTTTTTCCATTTCTAAATATAGAAAAATAAAATAAAGTTCAATTTTTCGTTTCAGTATTTTAGGATTAGAAACAGAAGGCCAGTTAAAGGTTCCATGGCCTGAGGAGAGAAGCACCCCGATGTAAAACCAGCTTTCCAGAATGAACGGGGGTGAATCGAGCTAAACCGAAAAGTTAAAAATAATTTCTCAGCACTTGGTTGGGATCTTCCTTTAATTTTGGAAAGTATAAGAATGTATTACACTAAAAATACCCAAGAAATCATACCTGCATTTTATTTCTACAGAAAACAAGTTCTGGGCAGTAGGACTCAAGCTTTTCTGGAGTACCAGAAATGCTACTGTCCTACTGCCCAATATACAGATAAGATTTCTTTGCTATTGTTAGTGCTTGTGCACACACTGGCTGCAAGAATAAAACATTGTTATTATAAAATCACTCTGTTAATCTAGAATGAGGATGACTGTGGTTTCCTCAGGTATGCCCATGTCCCCTTAATCTAATGTTTCAGAACTCTGTGTTCTGTCTGCGGAACTCATTGTCCTCTCTGACCTCATGTTGTCCTTAATTTCATAAGAGAAGATTCCCCTTACATTAGTAGAAATAACTGCAACTTGTAGCAGCTGGCTAAGAACTTGTAAAAAGCAAGGGCTTCGTGTGAGTAAAGATTCACATATTCCTGCTGCATCGTAAACATATTCACATAATTACTGTGACCGAAATGGATCCCAATTCCTACATTAGCATTGTTCTTTTCTGTGTGTTTCACTTTATGTGGATTCATATTGATATTTGAATATTGGAAGTTCTTTTAAAATTAAAATAACACTTACATGTATGGATGATTTGATTTTTAGAAAATGTATAGTAAATCAGGATTAAATGCTGATAATAATAAATCATATTTCTAACATGCTCTTCTAATATTCAAAGAACAAATTACACACCACAGAATTATTCATAACAAGGGTTAAATATTTCTTATTGTCATCGGATGGGATCGTCTAGTTAAAGTGTTTAATCTGGGCCATATGTGTCACAGTAAAGGTCCAGGTCTGGCCGTAGGGTTTAAAGTTGGCTGTGATTCAGCAATTACAGTCGTGGCCAGAGTTTTGAGACTAGCACAAATTTTGGTTTTCAAAGAGTTTGCTGCTACAGTTTTTATGGTGGCAATATGCATCATTGCATTGCATCGAAAGGGCTTCACAGGCAAGGACACTGCTGCATTTAAGACAGCACCTAAATCAGCCAATTATCCAATCATCGAGAACTTTACAGAGAGGTTCAACTGCAGTGAAGAAGGAACGGCAGAAGGCAGGTGTGAGGGCATCTGCACGCACAGTTAGGCAAAGGACGGCTCAGTGACAGGAAGGGCCGTGAAAAGCCACCAAGAAAAACATCGAGGACAGACTGACGTTCTGTATGGGGATTGGACTGGAGAGGAAGCCCACGTCAGAGAAGAAAAGGGTTCTGTGCCAACTGTGAGGCAGCCTGAGACCATTCATGTGTGGGGTTGCTTCTCATCCAAGGGAGTGGATTTGCTCAGAATTTTGCCTGTGAACACTGTCATGAATAAGGAATGGTATCAGACAGAGCACCAAGTCACAAGGCAAAAAGTGAGAACCAAGTGGCTCGGTGAACATCGAAATTTTGGTTCCATGGCCAGGAAACTCCCCAGATCTCAATCCCATTGAGAACCTGTGGTCTCTCCTCAAAAAGAGGGTGGACAAACAAAAACACAGAAACTATAATCAAACACTGATTAGGCAGGAATGGGTTGCCATCCGTCAAGATTTTGCCCAGATGTTGATATCCAGCATAGCAAGATGAATTGCAGAAATCTTAAAAAGAAGGATCAACATTGTAAATATTAAGTATTTGCTTAAACTGGGTGTATTTGTCAATAAAAAAAAGTTAAAAAACTTATGAAATGCTTATAATTTTACTTCACTATACCATATAAAACATCCGACAAAAGCATCTAAAAACAACTGAGGCAGTAAACTTTGTTAAAAACAAAATTTGTCATTCTCATAACTTTTGTCTGTACATGGTACTCGCTAACCCACATTTACAGTTCAGACGAAAAATATTTTCAGAATTATATTGCACAAGACTGCGACGTTTACTGAAAATGATCATATTCTGCGATCCCCACCGTTTCGTATTACCGTAAAGTTCATCCCGATTTGGTCAAGTTCCGCGCTTTTCCTGCGCTCTGCGCCTGCGCCCGGCCCCACCCCTTCGCGGCATATGAAATGCGCAAACAAGCGGCATAACTCACTTCCTACTTTCTTTTCGTTGCTTTTCTTCGGTTTTCCCAAGGAAGCAATACGTGGAAAATGGCAAAAATCAACCCGTGTTTCAAGAAAACTTTTGTTGTCTTCAATGTCCTTTTTGCTGTGAGTTTATTGTGTTATTAAAATATTACGTTTGCACTGAAGCAATGTATAATTTACTGTAAATTATCCACCGTTCAGATGAGAGTTGCACTGGAATGGCTTTGATAGTTAAGTTCTCTTGTCTTGCAATACTCCCGGTTCCCTTCGCTCTAGGTGTTTGGCTTGGTTATCTTGGCAGTGGCTGGCCTGGTTCATCTCTTCTTGGAAGAGGTAGGAGCGCCGAGATCTCGGGCCTGTCCTAAGAATGACAGTTTTGTTGTAGTTTTATTGACTCTCCACTTCAGCTGGAGCGGATAATCTTAACGGAAATGTGGGCTCGCGTGTGTGCGCGTAATTGCAAAGCCCCAGTCTCGCTCCGACTGTCCGGGCGCGCGCTGTCTGCGAGCAGGGCAGTGGTGTCTCAGTGGTTAAGGTGCTTGACTAGTAATCAGAAGGTTGCTGGTTCAAAGTCCTACCACTGCCGGGCCCCTGAGCAAGACCCTTAACCCTCAAGTTATGTTCACTCATAATTGTAAGTCGCTTTGGGTAAAAGTGTCAAGTGAATGCGGTTTTCTTTGCCAGTTTGATGAGAAGTGGAGCGTAGTGCTCAGCCTGTATGTGACAGGAGGGGTCACCTTCATCATCGCTACGCTGGGCGCTTATGGCGCTCACACGGAGAATAAAGGTCTTCTGATCGCAGTAAGTGTGTGACTGGTGCGCCTGGCTGAGCTTAAGGAAACTGACTGTGCTAAATGGTGCCATTTGCCATTGCTCAAAACACCACTGGTTTCTCACCTCGGGTTGTATTCTTTTGCAGTTTTTCACTTTGATGTGTACTGGAACTGTCATTCTCTTCCGGGTAGCGGTTCCAGTAGCCATCTTGCGCTCGGAGGTAACCTTTTTCTGACTCAATATTAAAAAAAATGTGTGTGTCTCTGTTTTGCTTCCCTTTTCTCACTTTCTCTCCTTCTGCCTTTTTCCCTCAGATGATCTTAACTATGAAGACCGAAATGAACCACTTGGTGCCACTGGACCGCACCAGGCCAAATGTTCAGCACATGCTTGTCATGTTTCAGAAGACGGTACATCAGGATGCCTTTCCTTCTCTTACTGACGGTGTTTAACCACAGTTAAATCCAAGTAACCAACTTTTTGATCTGCGTTTTCTCCAGTTCCAGTGCTGTGGATTCTTTAATGGCTACCAGGACTGGGGAGAGGAAGTTCCTGACTCATGCGACTGTGTTTCCACATATGTCCACCCCGATGAGTGTCAGCAGATGACCTCTGTCTCTGCATACAAGAGGGTGTGTGTTAATTCAGTTACTCAAACCTTTAGTCCACGGTGAAAACTAAAGCCATCAACAACTTGAAAAAGATCACTTATTTCACAAGATACTGTATGATTAATATATATGAGAAAATCACACCAGTGATATAATTTACCACCTGTAAGCAGAAGAAAGTGCGGAGTGTGTGCAGCTGTTAATGCCAACTGTACTTCAACGCATCTCACAAGCTTTAAAAAATAGTAAGATAATCTGAGTATTCGTTGTTTACTCACAATGTTCATTATGTTTGCCACAGATATTTCAACTCTCGAACAAAAGCAGGATGGTCTACAAAGAGGTGAAAGACCTGTTGATCTCCTGCATTCCTCTTGTGTGTTGTTTGCCGTCTGTGTGGGTGCAGTGTAGCCAGCGTGTTGACTGTGCTTTCCCTACTTGTAGCCATGTGGCCCCGTGCTGATGCAATACTTGGACAAGATCTATAGTAGCATCCTGGGAGTGCTGTTTGGCCTGGCGGCTTTGGCTGTAAGTATCGTGTGTTTTTAAGGGGCATTATGGCTTATGAATACAGATGGCAGCACCCGCTTTGGAAATTGGAACAAGGAAGAAATGAACTAAAGGCAGATAAAGCCATCTGCCATTTTGTTCACTAAACATATGCTATTATAATTTGATTACTAAATTTATAATATTGACGAGACATTTAAGTATAAATTCAGTTAAAAAAAAATATTTTAATTATTTCAAATTACCTAGAATTGTTGTTATTTGAACATTTACAATATAGATTATCCACAGAACAGTTATAGTCTACTTAGCCAGACCTCCTCCTCCATGATGCCAGCGACTGTTTCACTTCAACACTGTGAAATGAGGAAACGCTCTTGTGAGACTCACTTGTCTCCTGCAGTGCAGTGGTGTTATCAAACCAAAACTTTTAGATCAGAGTCATTTACACTAAAGAGTTTAGGCAGAGAACTAGAAAGCAAAGGGCATAAGTTCTCATGAAGGAGATGGGAGCATATCAAAATGATTAGGTCTGGGAGGTGGGGTCTGAAAGTGTGTGTGATGAATTCAAACGCTGAGCCTCTCTCTCTCTCTCCAGTTGTTGGGAACGGTGATGTCACTTGCGATGATCATCCGTGTTAGCGCTACTGGACACAGCCCTCTGCCCACCTTTGGCGTCAGCTACATACCACCAAAATACTCAGTGCTCGAGAAGAATATCAAGTAGATCCAGAGAAGCACTGTGCGCTTGAACTTGGAGGGAGTCTAAAGAATCCCAGTGTGCAGCATGAAGCGTGCAGGATGGTTCTCCAGATGTGGCTTGGGTGTATTGTGATGGGGCATTTGGTCTCGCTCCAGAGCGCATTTCTGCCCACTAAAAGGGACGGATCTGCTTGTAACTGCTTTTGATGCATTTTCATTTATATTCTTAAACTTGATCAAGCATTATTGTAGATCAGGTGTTTTTTATGTGTGTTGGAAAGTAATAAATTGCACTTTTTCTAGTTTTTGCTTCTTTCTACCTGTGAGTGACCTGTGAGGGTTAGGGTTAGTGTTATAGGGTCAGTTATAGGGTCAGGGTTTATCTTATGATAAACTCAGATTAATCATGGTCACAGTGTAAACAACACAAGATAATATAAGAATGTATTTTGGGGCACAAACGTTTGTAATTGTAAGATGGCATGTATAAAGTTGAGCAATTAATGCAATAAATTCTACTATAAACCTTACCATGCACTTATAGTCTCAGTGTATTTAACTACCGGTACTGTGAATTTGAATATTTTTCACTTATACAGCGACTACTCAAACTCAAGGATGCTGTCAGCTTTACAATCAAATCACACACAAATGAAAAGAAGCAGCCAATTTACACACAGCGTACTCTGAATCAGAGACCACAGAGTGCTGGGGGACGGCACTGGGTGCAGGGGAAGAGAGGAGGTTTAGACGAGGACAGTGTACCAATCATTGGTGGATATGGACACACGCACAGAGAGCACCAACCACCGCTGGATATGGACACACGCACAGAGAGCACCAACCACCGCTGGATATGGACACACGCACAGAGCACCAACCATCGCTGGACACGGACACACACACACACACACCACCAACCATCGCTGGACATACACACACACACACACACACACACACACACACACACACACACACACACACACACAGAGCACCAACCATCCCTGGACACGGGACACACACACATACACAAGCAGAGAGCACCAACCATCACTGGACACGGACACACACACACAGAGCACCAACCATCGCTGGACATGGACACACACACACACACACACACCACCAACCATCGCTGGACACACACACAGAGCACCAACCATCGATGGACATGGACACACACACACACAGAGCACCAACCATCGTTGGACACACACACACACAGAGCACCAACCATTGCTGGACACACACACACACACACACACAGAGCACCAACCATCTATGGACACACACACACATACACACACACAGCACCAACCATCGCTGGACATGGACATACACACAGAGCACCAACCATCGCTGGACACACACACACACACACACACACACACACACAGAGCACCAACCATCCCTGGACACGGGACACACACACATACACAAGCAGAGAGCACCAACCATCACTGGACACGGACACACACACACAGAGCACCAACCATCGCTGGACATGGACACACACACACACAGAGCACCAACCATCGTTGGACACACACACACACAGAGCACCAACCATCGTTGGACACACACACACACAGAGCACCAACCATCGCTGGACATGGACACACACACACACAGAGCACCAACCATCGTTGGACACACACACACACAGAGCACCAACCATTGCTGGACACACACACACACACACACACACAGAGCACCAACCATCTATGGACACACACACACATACACACACACAGCACCAACCATCGCTGGACATGGACATACACACAGAGCACCAACCATCGCTGGACACACACACACACACACACAGAGCACCAACCATCGCTGGACACACACACACACACACAGAGCACCAACCATCGCTGGACACACACACACACACAGAGCACCAACCATCGCTGGACATACACACAGAGCACCAACCATTGCTGGACACACACACAGAGCACCAACCATCGCTGGACACACACACACACAGAGCACCAACCATCACTGGACACACACACACACACACACTCTAAATTGTCCTCTGTGTGTGTGTGTGTGTGTGTGTGTGTGTGTGTGTGTGTGTGTGTGTGTGTGTGTGTGTATCTCATCAATCTAACCTCCATGTTTTTGGACTGTGGGAGGAAACCCGCACACACACAGGGATAGAACATGGAAACTCTACCCAGACTCAAACCCAAGAGCCTAGCATTCAGAGGCAAACGTGCTAAACACCAAGTTGGTACAATCAAGCCTATTAACTGACAAGATATGGAGAACCAGGGGAAACTGAAAGGCACGGCTATTGCCATGTAGTAGCAAGCCACACCAGAAGAGGGAGCCAGAATTGGCAAATAGCTCTACGACAAGGGTGACATCCTTGGGCTATCCCACCAAACGCTACATTCAAGCGATTTCAAAAATGACTTGGAGTATTAATCTATTGATTTACTCACATTAAACATAATCAAGTTCTTCAATGATTTGTTGAGAAGCATAGTTTCATTAAATCAGTGTAAACGGTTCAGAAATTAGGCAGCATATAAAGGATTCACAAAGTGGGAGATTTGTGAAAGATAGTGAAAATGAGTTTGTAAATTGTTACTATATTTATAAAAATAGTGGTTTGTAAATGGTTTATCACCTTGATTATATATTTATTTTAGATATGAATGAAAATGTTGGGTTTATTATTGTAATATTTCAGCAGAGTTGAGCTCTCGTAGGTCTGTTTGTACGGGATGCCCCTCGCTACCTGCACATAAGCTTGTTGGAACTGAGGCCTGTGAGCTGTCTGTCACTCTGCAAACGCCCATGTGTTCATGAACACAGCCCTAAGGATCGCTGCAAGGACAAACCAAGTGTGTACTAGTTATTGATGCACAGCTTTCCCCAGTGACTCGAGTAGAGAAAACAGAGGCCATCAGCAGCATTTTAATATAAAAACACCGGGCTGAGGCAGGAAAAGTATAAGGACAAAGTCATGAGTTTAATGAGGCGTAAGCACTGCACCTTATCCGGATGTGACTCGGCCTCCAACAACACAAAGGAAGCTGATCAAGATTTACAAAAATTATTATGCATGGTGCAGACTTCAGTTCTGGGCTAATAAATTCCTTGTAGTGTTTTGTCCAGTACTTCAGCTTCTGTTATAGCTGATGCGAGTTTCTTGCCGAGAAAGCGTACATTTAAACATTTTTTTAATAGCTCACAAAGTCTGTCGGTTGTGTGTTCAAGGGCCACGGCGCTCCCTTAAAAAGTTTTCTAGGAAAATGTATACCATAAAAAAGCTAGAGCACTAAACATGTGTCTTTGAACAGGCACAGCCAGCCCTGGTCCTGTCTGTGATTTAGAATAAATGTATCTATTAAAATATTTTCTTCTAAAAGAGAAAACTGATGCACAAACCTTTAATTAGGTGCGACAGCAAACAACGTGGCTGTTCTGGCTGACGTAAAGGACCTGTTGTGTCCAGCACTGTACACCTCTGTGTTAAGGTTATACGTCTAACTGTGCCGACCAGGGAAGCAGCATGTTTGCCCGAATCAAATGAGTCGGGTTTCATTTAAAATTCTAGTTTCTTATAAATGTCCCATTTAGGTTTTCCACCCCACAGAATGACATCTTAGTCATTTGTTCTTTTAATGACTGCAAAAAGCATCCTGTTATTTGTTGACCTCACCCACCAACAAAAAAAGGGGGTCAGAAATCTGTAAATCAGAAAAAGTTAAAGACAAAGCTTGTTTTCCAACACCACTGCACGTACACACTGCTTAAATGACTGCTTCCTTGACACCTAGGGACTGCAAAATTGTTATAAATGACATTTGCTAAATAATTTTTTTTTAAATGTTCAAAAAAGTGTGCTTTTACTATGAACTGTTATTCTTCACCGTACAATCATTTAACCATTAATACAAGTTTTCTACCTCGACAGCCAATTGAAAAAATATTCAGACCCCCAGGAACCATTCAAATATGTTGTATTTCAAATAACACACAGAAATCTTTATCAATGAATATAACAGTTCCATGCAAAACACACAATGGGTACTTCACAAAGCAGCTTTTCTGAGCTAGCTGGACATCTTTAGCCAAAAATCAAGACTGTTCAAAAGCAATGTGAATTAACCTTCCTGCCTGCTTTAAAAGGGTCCTCCCTTCATGACAGCTCCGATTAGTCATCACACAATGAAGATTAAACCCTGGACTGCATGACAGTCTGAGCCAAACAAGTGTTCGTCTGCTGGACATCTCCGAAGGGGAAGGACTCAGAATGGCCAGGACATGACAGATGAGTGTCTCCTTCACTACCTAGAATGTGAATTTACAGGAAAGACAAACAGGACTCCCACTAAACTAAACTTCAAATAGCCCTGAAAAAGAAAATAAATATCAAGAGTTTGGAAGTCATATTGGCATTGGAATAATTAAAAAGGTACCCATATCTGATTAGTTTTGGCAACTAAACAAAAAAGACAGACGTGTGATGGAAACTGTCAGGGTAGCATCTAACTCCGGTCCTGCTTACTGCTATTTTGTGGTGAAACTGTCGTCAGTATTGCGTCAAATCTAAAGCTCTAATTCACCAACGCACATCTGCAAATCTGGAACATGACTTCCACCAAGAACTCCAAACACCATATTAACCAAGCGGCCAGACCCCCACCCCTTGACCATAGTAATATGAAGGGTCTGAATATTATGCAATTATCAATGTAAGCCTCATATGAACATCACAAAACAAGCAATGTGCACAAAGAAACCCTGAAATAATGAACTGGGGTCTGAATACTTTTGCAAGTGACTGGATGCATGATTTCCCAGCAATGGGTGTAAAAGCAGATAAAATATATTTAATATGCATGGAACACTTTACTTCTGTGGACGTACATGTAATTTCAAAAGACACGCACAGAGGCGGCTGAATACAAGCACTGATTAGTGGTGAATAGGGGGGCAGTCCTGTAGAGTGGGGACTTCCTGTTTGAAAACCAAAAGACAGACAATAATTCACCAATTAACACTAGTACAGAGGACTTCAGATTTCAATGTAAATATTTAAATAATTAAATAATGGCTTCGTATTTCTTTTGATCTTTTAACTAAAACAAATGCTTTCACAGAAAATCAACCCATCATCATGTACATTCTAAAAAAATTCAGCTTGTAAAGATAGTGTAGTATAAAGAGTCACTGTGTGTGTGTGTGTGTGTGTGTGTGTGTGTGTGTGTGTGTGTGTGTGTTTGAAGGGGGGCTTTTGCTGCTGTTTGCCATCAGGCTGCCAAAGACAGGAGTTACCGACACAGTCCACTATTTGCCAGTCACGCAGCGCTCTCAACTCCGCAGTGTCCAGGAAAACAGATCCAATACCAAGAAACATAACTGGCTGAAGCCACGGACATCAAAGAGCAGAGATCCAGTGGTACATAAGGAGTGGCAGTCGTTTTGGGAGAGAAAGGAGGGCAGGGTGGAGGCGCGGGAGGTGGTCAGGGGGAGTCTTAGCCTGATGAACAGCAGCCTCCTGCGGCTGTGGCGGCCCGAGGCTCATCGTCGATGATCTGGACTCCTCTCCGGCCTGGGGCCGCTGTGCTGGCACCGTTCCCTCTCAGTCTCTCCTCGGCCTGTGCTGTCTCCATCATCCCTGCAGGAGACACGGGGAGCATCAGGAGGGAGAGAACGAGAGAAAGAGAAAGGACAAGACAGAATGAGGGAACGAGAGAAGGTGAGAGAAACATTTGAGAAGAAAAGAAGAAAAACTGATCTGGGACGAGAGCAAATGAGTGAGACAGAGATAGTGAGATGGCGCGCAAAAGTGTGCACGCACGAGAACGCATGTGCGCACACGTGCAAAGGTGTGCGTGTGTGTACTGGAGTGTAGAAGAGCAGAAACTAGGCTCATCGGGAGCAAGTTCATCGGGAGCAAGTCTTCCAGCTGGCGTGAAGCACAGACGGTCCCATGCCGAGCACTACATATTTGTGGCAGTGCAGGGACCCACCAGTGACTCCCAGCCAGCGTGGGAAGGACATGACGGGCAGTGCCCCGCACCACAGCACAACCCGCCAGCTGTGAGGACAAATGGAAGAGTGCAGGCTTACTCTTGCAGAGGTCCAGGAAGAGCTCCTCGATTCCTTTGTTTAACTTGGCAGACGTGTGATAGTGTTTCGCTCCGACCGAGTCTGCGTACCTGCAGGGGTAAAGAGAGGACGCGCGGTTACAGAGAAAAACGTCCAGGTCAACGAGTCGTAAACCGCCCGAGAGAAACACACGACTTCAAATTAGGCTTGCGCAACACTGACTTACCCCGCGTGTAAATTACCAATAAAAAAGATAAAACGTAGAGCCATGGTGTGGTGGGGACACGCTGGTGGTGGGTGTTCCATTATATAAAATGACTGTGCCATTTCAGAGAGGGTGGGTTTATGTACGCCTGCTGCCCATGGAAATTGCAAATACTCAATGGCATGATGGATGCTCGCGTGACTCCCTAGCGTTATGTCTGACACCACCACACCACTCCCAAAGTTCAAATCCAGACAGCTGCAGGTGCATGCTGGCTTCTGGCCAATGTCATTTTCTTTTCGCCATCAAGGTCACAATGGACGGGTTCAAGGAGATCATAGCACGTGATTCAAAACATGACATGATACTGTGGCAGTGTGAGACCGCTTAGGGACAATCAAATCATTAAATCACATGAGTCTGTGCGAAATCCTCACACAGACATCACCACAGCTGCCACACTAGGAATGAGAGGTCAAAGGTGAAGACAAGTCCAAATCACATCACCCACTGACGGCTACAACCGTCAGGAGACACAGTGCTGTGGGAATAAAGGATTAGCCTGTTAACCATTAATGCTCCAAAACTTTGTGCACTAGAATCATTTGCAACAAGAGCCATCTTGGAGTTGGTTTTATACATGACCAACTGCATATCTGAGAATTCTGTAATGCAAAAGCATCTGTGTGAGTCTTAGGAAACGTGGTTTGACCTTTGTAGTGACCCTGTGTGTAAGGATTTAAATTCTGAACTTTGATGGTAAGTACGAAGGCTAAACGTTGTTTTATTTGTCATATATTTATCACAGCCGTTATTTTGTTGGTTTGTTTGTTCGGGTCATCCATCACATAACAGCTGTTGGCTTGTTCCTCGTGTTCTTTGTTAAACACAAACACAAAACCGTCACTGTGCTGGAAGCCTTTTACAGATTAATGTATTAAAGCTTTCTTAACCACCATCAAGAAAACTCAAACACTGGGCTCAACAGATGCTTTTCCAATCTCGCCCAACACAGTGAAACTTTTGCTCATCTAAGTGAGACGCAGACGTGCTTGTAAAGCAAGTGTCTGTATGACCCTCCGCGTGCTCACCCCTCGGCTTCCTCCACTGAGACGTGCCTCTCCTTCTCCAGATCTATTTTATTACCTAGGAGAACACACACACACACACACACACACACACACACACACACACACGTTAACAGATGCTGAATGGCAAGACTGCAGTAAGGATCTCACAGTCAGGAGAATTTCCCTAAGGACCAGCATGCAGTCTTCTTCATTTCAGGCTCCTGCCATCAGTCTTAGTACACTTCTCATATACGGAGGGGAAGGTGAACCGATAAAACCATTAGAGCCACAGGCGTTTCCCCCCCCCCCCCCCGGAAACACACATGAGAGGGTCATGTGGCCGAGCGTTAAATACTGTGTGCACAGTTCAGAGAAGCTGCTTTATGACTGTTGCTAAGTAACAAAAAGGTCCATAAATAACCTACTATTTCCGACCTTACCCAAGATAATTCTTTAGTGTCCCTCAAGTTGTTGTTTTTTTTAAGAAACAGGTTTATACAATAAAAAGTGACTTACCTACTATACATAAAGATATTTCATTTCCCAACATTTTCCTTAATTCTTTGACCCAGTTTTTCACCTGTCAAACATAAGAGGCAAAGAAAAAGCAAAACACACTGTGATTGGTAATGACAAGATAATATACTGACTAAAAATTCCCCTTGGCCCAACATTTTACAAAAACAAGGAATTAAAGTAATGAACTGAAAGTACTACAACATCCTCCTGCATGTACGGCCACAACACCACAAGCCCCTCTCTGTCTGAGACGCCATCTCAGTCTGTTCTTAAACACAGATGACAACACAGAAGGACAACGTATTAGAAGTCATTCATTTCCTGTGCAGCTGAGCTGTAACAGACAGAGGAGCAGATGTGCTTTGCACACACAGAGGCCGTATACAGCCTGCACACATCTGAAGAATGTGAACTGTGAACATTTTGAAATGGTTTGGTTTAAATGTACTTATGTTAAACATCCTCATTATTTAGTAATGACTATATAAACATAGTACATAGATTTCTTTAAAGTACTAAACTGATTTAACATGTGCATGAACACACTACAAGTCCTCATGGCCAGTGTGCCTGACCGTACAAACCTGCCTCTGATGTGCTGTACAGCAGTCTGTGTCCATTTGAACAGACTAATAGTCAACAAGAGAGAAAACTTGCAGAAACCCCATGTTCACTTTAGAAACTTCTTGGGAATTCTCCCTCTTTCACTAGCCACCAGTGTTCATAATTCCTTTCACTCTGAAGCTTGGCTGCTCTATGCTAAAATCAGTCACACGCTGAGACGCTCCCCCAGGTTCTGGGATCAGTATAACGGACCTTCTTACACAATAAACAGTACCTTGCCATCCAACGTGCTTAGTACAAGCCCAATTAATACCAAATATGCTAATTAATAACAAAACAAATAGGAATTTGGTGAAATTATGTATGAAAAGCTATACTAAATAGGACATCTAGGTCTTAATAATCTTTTATTAGCATAAACAGGACAAAGAAAAAATTAGTGTTGAAAGCAAGTTACTCACAAAGGAAACCTCATTCACAACTTTATTAAAAACAGGCAGCATCACTTCAACACTCTTTGTAGAAGGTTGCCAAGTATAAGTGATTCTGCCATTGACTCAATATTTAGTAGAGCACAGATAATTCTGCGCTACATGTGATCCAAACCTGGCAAACAGCTTAAAGGGCTGTTTAAACTATTTTTTCTCCCACTGCATGTCACTATGGTCAAACTCTTGTTATTTATATTTTATATGGGACTTGATGGGTTTAGGATTAGAATTCTTTATTATTTTGATCTGCATTCATTTAAAATATTTTGGAGTTTGTCCTTTTTACATTGTGCAATAAAAGAATGTCCTTCAGCACAATTTCATTTTATATATCCATCTCCCTTCACAACAAATCTTAAACAAGAACTCCCTCACGCACGCACTACCGCACGTGCACACACACACACACACACACACACACACACACACACACACACACACGACCATTTTCACGTGTGTCACTAGAAACCTTCACCTTCTGGAAAGAGTCTTCATCTGTGATGTCATAGACCAAAATGGCTCCATTGGAATCCCTGTAGTAGATTGGACCCAGAGCATGGAAACGCTCCTGTCCGGCTGTGTCCTGCAGGTGACACAGAAGGGTCATTCAAGGGTCAAAGGGTAAAGTAAATTGCTTTCATTTTTTCAATGTGGACCAGCGTCAGGGTTTGTACTGGAAAAACAAAACTTAAATGTGGTATATTTCTCTAAGATCCTGTGTAAGACTTCTACAGTTTGAGGTTGACTGTATTTATTTAGTTATTTATTTATGCAATTATTCTGGGGTTGTTTTTCCCCCCCATGCAACTCAAACAGATTAATACTATATTATACCTGACTATTAGTCTGTGAAGATGCCACTTAACAAGGGAGTCGTTCTAAATACTGAATAATTCATGAAACTATATTATACAATGGTCTCCATCAGTGTACTCATCACAAAGCTAAAAGCCATTACTGGCCAGAAAGAGGACGAGTTACCCTGCTGCGCCATGTTGCCTGATTCAGTGTGAGCTGTGTGGAACTACCATTCATTGTCAGGTTCAGTCATTTCTCTGGGAATAACCTTGATTGTTGCACTTTCACTGTGAGGGAACACACGACCCAACACTTGCACCTCACTTACGCACCTTAGTTCTCCTCACTTTCACATTTCTGTGTTAGTCATGTCAGGTTCAATGGTAGTGAACCGAAAGTGAGATAGGGAGACCACTACAGGAAGCATCTTGTTTTAGACAATGGATGGACAAAAACACAGTAACCAATCACTAGTTTGATTTCAATTCTAGTATTAAATCAACTCTAGTAGCATTTCTAGTATTTCAGACAGATATTCAGTTAGCTATCAAACCATGACAGTCAGTCACAATAGCAATAATAATTTCTTCCCTTACACACAGCAGATATATTTTAAAAAATACATAGATCAGACAAATTAGGTCCAAATGCTGAATAAGAGAACCAAGTCTGAAAATGAGAAGTCTCTTAAGCAGCATTTTATTCATGGTACTATATGACTTAAACTGCCCATTTTATCCTCCACACCAAGCTTCACTTGAGAGTTACTGGGTAAAGACAGACTCACCCAAATAGCCAGATTTACCCTCTTGCCAGTGATGTTGAGTTTCTTCGTAAGGAACGATGCCTAAAATGACAAGATAGGTTAAGTGTGTTAAAAACGAGGGTAATATCAACATTACAACAGCTGGCCTCTGAGTACTATGTAGTAATTATGTGCTGAAGTATAGGAGATTATACATCTACATAAGAATTTATACTCAAAAAAAAGAAACAACCCATGTGACTAAGCAAAAAAAATATGGACAGTCCATGACTGCACAACACGTATTAGCCTACACACTTTTCTCTTTGAGGTTATTATATACATACGTTATTCATGTGCATATATCATAATCAGCAGCGTGTTTTATTGGGAATCTGTGTGAATAACACAGCTGTAAAGCAAAATACTAACTATGACTATTGGAAACATTTCTGATATGTATATGCTAAGTTGCTTACAAGCTAGTGGACTTTTATTATGCCAGCATGATTATTTGGCAACTGGTTGTGTTACTCCGGAACACTGTATTTGATGTTTGTGCAATGGCAAAAAAATTTTTTTAAAAAAGACAAAGAAAAACAGTGGATAAGATGAAGATGGTTAAAAATAAATGCTCTATATTACCACTAGTCACAAAAAGAAATAACCAAAAAAGTAACAGCATCCTAAACAGAATCACATCCTGTGAATGTTTTGCATTTCTACTGTATGCGCTAGGTAGTAGCAGTGGCCTATAACTAGCCAGCAAGCCGGCTAACCTAGCTAACAAATGCTAGCGGATGTATTTGTGCACGAAAAGTTTTGTTTTGCTTTTTTACAACAATTTGAGGGTCAAACGTGATATTTTATTACTATCAAACAACGAGCTAACTTACTGAGAGAAAAGATTTTAAATCACTATATTAATCAGAAAATATGTATTCAAATACTGGAAATCGTTAGCTAGGTATGTTAACTAGCTAGTTTTATTCAAATCAACATAAAACACAGACCAACCTCTACCAACCGTATGTAACTAGATGAATTCTCCTTATTATGAATATGATGATAAAATGGCATAACTGCCAACACTGCCCCTCGCAAATGAAAACTATTGATGAGGGGGTGTTAATCAGACTCTAGTTAGCCATCCTCGCCAGCTTTTAGATCCGACACATCCAACATGTACCCTTGGTTAGCCTAGCCTATCTTAACTTAGTCTAGCTAACGAACAGGCTCAGGAACTTGTTTTTAACTTTGGGAGTAACACATATACAAACCCTGGATCATATTCTAATAAACCAAACCATATTGTCCACATCGACGAGTACCAGCAGGCTTTACTTAATTTCTACGAGACCAGAGAAGCTCTGACAGCTGTAATTTCTACACGTTTAACCCGGTTTAAACCCAGCCCGGGTTAACCTCACCAAACCTGACTAAGGTGAACGTTAACCTTAACTCACCTGGAGGGTAGTGATGTGCTTGTCGTTAAATTTATTCTCACAGTACCGCAGCACCAACGAGGTCTTGCCCACACAACCTTCCCCCAACAAAACCACCTTGAACGAATATGTTTTACTGCCTGGTCCGCCAGCCGCCATGGTGAAGGGACAAATCTTTACTTTAATAAGAAATATTCGTCTCCCGAAGATCACATGAGATATGTAGCTGTAGAAATATAAGAGTAAATCAGCGGGGTATGGTTCCCCTGTTGGGCAGAGAAAACCTGGTCAGTGACCGCTGAACTCTAAATATATTTCCGCCTCTTTCGCTCTCCAGCTTCAGTCTAATGGCGTCTCATCTACGACACAGTCTGGGAATCATATGACAAACTGTTTGGGAATTCCGCTGATATTTCCACAACACTTCTCTCATATTTTCTTTTTTTCCTCGTTAAATATGTTCTTTTATGATCTCATTTTTACTACACGAGTATATAGCTTGTACTCATTGTTAATGAAGGATTATGTAAATTCTATAATAACATTACAGATTACAGATTTACATTATTAAATACAAATATTTGTCTTCCCACTTCCCTTGAAACCAAATAGTTCATCTTTGTGGAACCATGGACAAAGAAAAAGGACTGAGTTCATATCTTGTATCATATCATATCTTATGCAATGGAACATGCACACGTTAACATGTGAGCCTTCAGATCCCACAAAGCTGCCAGAACCCAAAGAAATTGGCTTTACAAGCAAAACTGCCCCTAACCCATAATTTTGCCTAGAACACCCAACAATGCGAAACCACTCAGAGCCTATGGAAAATATTTAGATCAGGGGGCCACCTCATGATTCCCCTCCCAAGGATCAGCCATCCAAGTGATTTTTCCCGATTATGTGTCCCACAAAGCCTGTGCTTTCTTTCCCTGCCAAGGGCCTTCTCTTGCCCTGAGCGATGGGCTGGGTGAGTGAGCTGGTGGTAGGGTCCTAATCTGCCTGTGCTCCAGAACAGTGTGTCTGCTTGATCCTGGTCCTGGCCAAATTAGCACAGGAGATCAAAGTGAACATAGCTGAAGTGTGCTTATGCACTGATACATGCTTCAGTGTTCAGTGACTCTACGTAAAACAGCACGTGTGGAAACCAAGACTGTAATGGTTTATTCAGATTATGAATTCTGGTTCATTTTTAGTACAAATGTTTCCTTCTGTTTTATACTGTTATACATACACTGATTGCCAATCTCAAAACGTGCTAACTTAGATGCAGGCTCAGATACTGTTTTCCATGTATTGTGAACAGAAGTTAGAAGGTGGTAAAACCTTTAACAAGCAAATACAGGTTTGGGCTTCTTGTTCTGACAAGAGCTCAATATACTGGTTTGCAAAGCAGACATGATCAAGTCAGTGTTTCTACACAAATCTATAAAATAGCTTCACCAAACTATAAGACTCAGTACCAACATGTAACCATGTCTGAAGATGTTCCATTAACAGCATAATGAATGTTCCTTACATACAGAAAAAAAAAAGAATTATTAAAACAGTAAAACACTGAGGATTCACCAAAAACAAAGAGTAAACAATCTTTTCCACAGATCTGTTTTATTCTAAAGATGGCAAATCCATATAAGTCCTAAAGGAGAAGTCAGTCAGGGTCTGGGCCAGCAACTCCATGCAGCTCCTGGCAGGAGCAAAGCTATGAGCACCGAGGAGAAGAGGTTCACGCCGTTGTTATCCAGAATAGGCTTCCCACATATCCTCCTTACCGTCGGCGTCTCGTAACTCACGACTTTCCCGGTGCTTTCATCATAGCCTTGATGGAGACAGAGTTAAAAGGCAAAAATTCAAAACTCATAAAAATTATTTACCAGTTATTCTAGATCATGTTTATATATTAGTAGTGTTTGACTGCTCTACTGTATCTGCACAGCCAGGCACTCAATAATTTAAAATTGATTATAAAATATGCAGCAATTTGTTTAATCTCTTCAGAAGATGAAAACAAGTAGATGTAAGAAACAGATGACCTAGTTGAATGGAGCCAAATAAGTGATATTGTTTTAAAACATAACAAAATTATGGTGATTTTTCATTTCAAGAAGTGCAGCTCACATACGAACTTCATAATAAATCAAACAGGTACACAATGGAGTGTCACATTTTTAGGAATCCAGATTTTTATCTGATCTCTCATTGCAGCTAAATATTAATTTGCTTTACATAAACTCAAAAGCATTTGTATTTTTTATGGATATTAAAGAAGGCAGGACTGAGAAAAGTAATCCTACGAGCTTTCTATAGATGTACGATAGATATAGTATAAAAAGTTTGGTAAAGGAAACTGTTCATCAAAAAGCTCTGGACGGCGTAGCATGTGCAGCAGAAAGGATTATGGGTGCTGGCCTCTCATTAAAAATCTCTGGACACAGATTACACACATTCACAAGTACTAAACATCCTGGCAGACAGATGCCATCCAGCAAAGGAAAACTTTACTCCCTTACTGTCACGGACTGCTCCTCCCCCATAAGTCACGTGGTACGGCTCGCCGCATGCAGATGGAGCCACATATGTACTGTTTATCTGTTTTGTAACCACACCTCCCTGAGCTTGCACACACATGCACCGGCTGTGTGAAGTGTTGATGTGTCCATTTAAACCCCTGTCCGTGTGTGCTTCCTTTGTTGGTCATTGTCGCTACTTAAGTCGCTTAACGTCAACACCAATCATTGTAACTACTGCGATAGCCGTAACGTCTGTGTTTGTGTGATCACCTTTTATGTTAGTGTGTACTTTATTTAATGTTCAAACATATAGTCATGTTCACTGTCAACGTCTTATGTGAGTACTTGCTGTGTAGTGTGTGTGTGTTTCATGTTAATAAATATCTCACATGAACGAGGAGGTCTGTGCGTCCTGCCCCGTGCCCTGCGGCACTCGGGCCAGCAGCATTACACCTACACTCTGGTAATGACACGCTAATTAAACTGAGCATGGCCAAACTGCTTGAGTGTTTTATCTGAGAGTGTGTTTGAGTGTTTTATTTATTCTAAATGGTTTGAACTAATTAATAGCCTGGTGTGTGCATGAATATCTATAGTAATTTAAGCTTTGTATTTGTTCTTTTACGTTTCATATGTTTCTGAGAGCTCCACACTTGAATTCCAGTGTGTACATCTTTAATACTTACAAATGGCAAATAATTTAATACAACCTTCACTGGCAAAATTTAACCTGAAGCTTCGCTTGTTAAATGTAATTATGCTCATTATACTGGCATGTGTTTGGGGAACGCGTGTTTGGATTTCACCTGAATACTGCATGTGTGCCCCCAGGAAAGAGTCGAGCACAGAGCCAAGCAGGCCAGCTGTGCCCCCGTACACCATCACGGGCCACTGTGGAGCTGCCAGGTGGAGGTCGTTAACCAGCAGCAGCTGCGTGAGGAAATACGCTGTTCCCACAGCAACTCCGCCGAGGAGGCTGGCTACCAGACCCACAGGGGTGACCCCTCCATTTGTACCTGCCGGGGACCACGAAATAACTCATGCCTTAATGTATTCCACACAGAAACACACATGGAAACGCACACAGAAACGCAGATATGTGCAGCTTATAAAAAATGCTGTGTATGAAATGTAATTGTGCATCAACACTTCCACGATGCATCTTTACATCCTGATAAGACATCACTAAACACTAAAATATTTCCTCTGAGTAAAAACTCTGACAATCTGAGGATCTGTAAGCAGCTATTAAAAGTCCAGCCCAGTTCAGCTGTATTAACCAAATCAGGAAATTTGTCTACAAGGAGGCGGTGCGCCCTGCCTGCCAATTAACTATGCACGCAGCGCATAGAAGGGCAGGCTAAGTGATAAGGGGGCGTGTCTTTACAGGGAGGGGCTTTGGAGAGAAGTGTGGGTTGAAGGGCAAGCATGGACTTCTTCTACGCTCAAGTCTGGCAAAAGCACACAACTAAAACATCAATTACAGCAGCCTGAATGTCCCAGCTAGAATGTTGACTGAGAGTGTGCCAATGACACAATCAGCCTTACCTGTGGGGACTTCCTTCCAGGTGGTGATGAGTCTGGGTCGCCTCCTGCTGAGTACAGGACCCACTTCAGAAGCCCAGGTGTCCCCTGCACTGCAGGCTAGCGCGCCCAGCAGGGAGAGGCACATCCACGACGCCGAATAGTGCTGACCAAAGTCCACGGGCATCTCCCCTGGACCCACCTCAATCATGTAGAGTAAGGCCAGTTCCGTGGGGACTCCTCCATTACAGAAAACCTGTACCCAGTTCCTCTGGCCACCTGCAGGCGGAGACCGACTCCGTGAGCCAAGGCAAGATGTCATTATGAGAACACAGGACAGCAACATGCCAGAATAGAACTGCATCAAAACTTGAACACCAGAAGGTTTCCGAAACCAGTGTTTTTAAAGTCTTAAACGGATTGTCTATTTTATGTTTTCTGTCATTTTTATTGTAGACAGCTGCAAGTGTGCTTCCTGCTTCCTCTGCAGGACTTTTTCGATAATTAGACACAACAAATCACAACAAATCCTGTGACACCTGCCACTGACCACACAACACTGTCCACAGCTCAACAGTCCTGGATGTCTCCACAGAATTGGAGCACTAGGGGCAGTGACTCCCAAACTGGGAAAACGGTTCTAGTAGATCCCAGGAACAAGATCCGAGATCTCCGTCCAGAAGACTGCAGTCCTAGGAACAGCTAAGATACTACGCAGGACCAAGCAGTTGTAATACTACCCAAGAATTGTAATACTAGCCAGGAATTGTAATACTACTTAAGAATTGTATTACTACTCAGGAATTGTAATACTACCAAGGAATGGTCAGGAATAGTAATATTTCTCAGGAATTGTAATACTACACAGGGAGACATACACTGCCTGGCCAAAAAAAAGGTCACCACCTGGATTTAACTAAACATATAGGTAAGAGCCTCCCATTGCATAAGTACTGCATGGGTGATTATGTTTCGGCTGGCAACAAGTTATTTAACCCTAACTGATGCAGTGAGTAGCTTCACATTTGTTAAACAACCATGTCGAAAGACACATCCTGTGGTCATGGAAAAAGTTGTTAATCTGTTTCAGAAGGGTCAAATTATTGGCATGCCTCAGCAGAGAAAACATCTAAGGAGACTGCTGAAACTACTAAAATCGGGTAAAGAACTGTCCAACGCTTTATTAAAGTGGAAGGATAGTGGGGAAACATAATAAACATTTCTTGAATGATCGTGATAGGCAATCACTTAAACGTGTGGTGAAATCAAATCGTAGAAAAACAACAGCAGAACTCAGGGATATGTCTAATAGTGAAAGTAAGAGCATTTCCACATGCACAATGCAAAGGGAACTCATGGGATTGGGACTAAACAGCTGTGTAGCCTTAAGAAAACCACTTGTCAGTGAGACTAACCGGCAAAAACTGCTTCAATTTGCTAGAGAACAAAGATTGCCCGGAAGAAGGTCATGTGGTCTGATGAGTCCAGATTTACCCTGTTCCAGAGTGATGGGCGCATCAGGGTAAGAAGAGAAGCGGCTGAAGTGATGCACCCATCATGCCTAGTGCCTACCGTACAAGCCTGTGGGGGCAGTGCTATGATCTGGGGTTGCTGCAGTTGGTCAGGTCTAGGTTCAGCAACGTTATGTGCCCAAAGAATGAGGTCAGCTGACTACCTGAATATAGTGAATGACCAGGTTATTCCATCAGTGGATTTTTTCTTACCTGATGGTACGGGCAAATTCCAACATGACAATGCCAGAATTCATCAGGCTCAAATTGTGAAAGAGTGGTTCAGGGAGCATGAGACATCATTTTCAGACATGGATTGGCCACCACAGTGTCCAGACCTGAACCCCACTGAGAATCTTTGGGAAGTGCTGGAGAAGACTTTGCGCAGTGGTCCAAATCTCCCATCATCAATACAAGATCTTGGGGGAAAAATTAATGCAACTCTGGACAGAAATAAACGTTGTGACATTGCAGAAGCTTGTGGAAACGATGCCACAGCGATTGCATGCCGTAATCAAAGCTAAAGGCGGTCCAAAGAAATATTAGAGTGTGTGACCTTTTTTGGCCAGCCAGTGTATTAGTGCTCCTGTAGTTTATGACACCATCATCAAGGTTTGATAGCCAGGTTGCTCTGGACAACAGTCTGGGCCAAATGATGTAAATGTGCACATAAATACTGTCTTCCTACAGGTGACAGTGGGAGGAGTCACCTGTAGTGGGAGGAGTTTCAATTACATTATGCAAATAGGGGCTGTTTACTGTTTGAGAGCACTTTTTCCAGTGAACTCTATATTCTCAGTGTGCCACTATTCTCCTGTCTCCACCGTTCCACAGATCCTGTATGGGTGAACACGGTGAGCAGGTGGTCTGAGAATGGTTAGGGGCTGGACACGCCTAAACATTTGTCCCCGTGTCAGCCGAGTCTTAGCTGGAACAATGTTGGTTTTAGCTGCTGCATTGGACACAAGCAGACCTGATGCAAGACTTAGAAAAACCTAAGATTTTAATACTGATAGGGTATTTATGTCTTTTGCAGAAATCTTAGCTAAATATAACATGAATATAAATAGAAATATGTTTCATATGTCCTTTGCCAAATTAGTCACTCACTATGCCACATTTTTCTGTCATAGAAAAACAAAACCACAAAATACTGTCAGATATTGATTTCAATAAATATGATCCGATCGTGTCCAGACTTTAGACTCATTAGGAAAAGATCAAAGATGAGAAGGACAGAGGGCTGGCTAGGCGCCACATATAACATTACTACAGTATACGGACATACTGAGTTAAGGAACACGTACAGTACAGTTGGGTCACTTAGGAAAAATGTTTGTCGGTGCAGTCACCGACATTCATTAAAAGTGAAATCAGCATATAGTAGACTAGAGCACTGGAACATAAACCAACCAAAGTCACATAACAGAGTCTCAGTGTCCTCTGAGTAAGGATAGAATGAGTAGAGAATCAAAATGTTGTTAAACGTTATTACTCAGTATACTACACTGTCCTTAATGACACTGTTCCACCGTAACAGCGGACACAAAGTGTTACTGAATACGGCAGTTACCTTCTTTGTATTCGGAGTCGATGCGTTTCTTGACATCCCCCCTCCATGTGGTCAGCTTGGTGGAAGTGACATAAAACGTAAACAAGGCAGCGAAGAAGCTCAAGTTGGCCATGGACAGAATGAAACCAACCAGCAGGGCTGAAACAGGCACAGAGGTCACAACAGAAGAGCAAGGTTGACACACACAACTCAAACTTCCTTAGAGTTCTTCTTCGTCATCTTTCCAAGGACGTCATCCAGTCACACCAGGTTGGTAACGCAATACACACTGATGCATCTCATTTCTTCTAAGAGTACAGATGATAAAGTTCAAACATAATAATAAAATTAATAAACATACAAAAAAGATAAAGTCACACTCCTTAGTCTGGTCTCTGGATTCATATGCTGATTAAAGCAAGTAATGTGATCTGTAGGGCTGCTTCAGCCTTATTTATCAAACGTTCTCAGTTTCCAAAGTCATGCGTTATTGCATACTAGCATTCATTCAGTGGTGGACACTAATCGAGTCTTCAGTCCTCATATTTTCTCTGGTTCTGTAAACCACACAACGCCAATGACGTCAAAGGAGAACAAGCACTGAGCGTCCGTTCCCAGCTCAGTCTATTAAAACATCTTCATCCCTTTGACCAATCACAAAATGAAATTAACATTAAAAATGCATAAACCTGCACAAATAATTGTCTTTTATACTCTAAAAAAATGTTCTGTCATTCCATAAGAACAAAACAACTCCCACAAAACCTTATATTATTTTTTATATTCTCTGCCATAACAGGCCTTAATCTTAGCACGTGAGGCAGAGATCCATGTAGCTTCTGTCTTTTTCCACTCTGTCCCAGGACGAAATGGCTCTCAAGCTTCTCTAACAACTGTCCCTGGTATTCTCTTAATAAAAACCTCCCAGTCAGCCCACTAACAATAAAGTAAGAAGGAAAGCTGTGTGTAACCTTGCAACCTGCTCACCAGGTGCACACACACTCAAAATACCACAGAAAATCATAATGCAAAATTATATTATCACAGCAGTAGAGTTGGCTGCAACTGTGTAAAGAAACTCACTACCCGCTATACATCACTAGATCGCAATATTTCTTTAGTCATTTCCAAAATCTTGTTAAATGTGTAAAATGCTAGCAATTCTGTCAGAAGGCAACTGCAATAACATCTAAGCCAACAAAGGGACTCTACAACACTTATTTCGTTTAAAAACAAAGACACCCAGAATGCTTACAGATTCACTTTATGCCTCACCTCCGAGAGCTCCTCCACGATCAAGACTCCTCCTCTTCAAAGCACGAGAACTAAGAATCACTGGGACCAGAACTGAGAACAGCCATCTCCACGGAGACACGGGCTGCAGCGTACCTGAATGGCATTAGGAACCAGAAACAACATGCCTTCAGGAAAGTTGGATCAAACAAGTAAGCAAATAACTGAAAGGAAAGAAACAGCATCACACCATCAACTAGACAGCCAGGAGAGACAGAGTTCTGTGAAGGTGTGAGCTCACCATAGTATGTGCTCGCAGTTATGGATATGATCCAGAAGAACAATGAAATAGCCAAAGTGATACACAACACTATCATATCGGTCATCATGTTGGCATGCTGCAGTGTGTCTCCCTTAATACACATTATTCTTCTGGAGACGGGACACTGTGAAACACAAGAGGTTTTGTATATAGTTATTTGGTTATTTGTGCAATTTTAAAAATGAGCCATTAACCCAAGAACAACTGTGTACAAACACATACAGCACTGGACAAAATGCATGTTTCAATTCATTTCCAAATAAACCAAACCAGACCAGATGCAAAACTAACTTATCTTTCTGCAATATTTAAACATACACCTGAGTGGGTGGAAAATACACACACACACACACACACACACACACACACACACACACACACACACACACACACACACACACACACACACACTCCCATCGACAGTGTCATCACTGAGACAGTAAAGACCAAATCTGTGTTGCCCATCTCCAGTCCTGGACATCTACTGCCCTATAAAGCTGATCCACATAGCCAGGACCCTCAGTAGCACGTGGATGGGGCTGGAAGACCATAGCATGATAGGTTTCCAGACCTGCAGCTGGACACCGCTGTACTAAACAGCTACATTTTTGATCACTCATCAAACACTTGCCTTCCTTGGCCAGCCAGGTGTAGCCAACTACAACGCTTTGTCCTTCAACTCTATGATACAGTGATCATCTACACCACCAGGGGCTGCGAGTGCGATTGCGCAATCTTGTTAGGCTCGGACAACTATCCTGTTCATCTAGCGCTGCAGATAACGTTAATTAACATCGTACCTCTCACGGTGCTATGCAGTGCTTGTTCCATATTGAAGCTGCTCAGTTTAGCATTTTAAATAATCCAAATAAATGAGGGTAAACTGAGAATCCCGTAGAAGTGCAGGTTACAGCAGGAGATTTCTGTAGTGTGGACTGTCTTCTTCGTGTGTGAAAGTTACAGTTGGGTTACAGTATTAAGCCTCTACTACCACCTCGTGTTCTAGTGACATCACTTTTCTTTCTTTCTTTGATTTTGCCACGTAAATTTAGCAGCAGTGTGGTGAGCGAAAAGTAAAAATTAGTAATACACATAAATAAATGAATTAATAAATAAACGTGCAACACAAATAATAAGCCAATACATAAATATTGGACAGAAAAGGCTCAAATATAAATTGGTAGTAGATGTTTTAATAAATTAAGAAAAAAGTGATTCAAAATCATAAATGATTGTGATATAAAAATGCATAAATAAATTAATAAAAATATAGTTATGTCAACTGAGATGCAAGACCTCTACATATCATGTTTGGATTGCCTTTGTTTTGGACTATGTTTGGATTGGCTAAATCGTGGGGATATTTTGGAAAATGGGGATATCGATATTCACTTCTAGGCCCACTGGTGTTATAAGACATGCTCTCCATTTAGAGCTGTCTGGTGGAGCTGAACTCTTTTTGAGATGCTTTTCTAGCGTTACTCAGACTGTGTTTCCACAGTCACTCTCCTGACGTCCTGTATGGACACCTTTCCCCTTGGAATTGTATGTTTTGCAGTCACTGACATGGGCAACACCAAACTGACTGCGTTTCTAAAGTTCCTTTTATGAAACTCTTTCTTGGATTGCTCTACTTACCCATTTCACTGCACCAGTGCAACTTAAGGTTCAATTATTCTGAACCAGAACTAATTGGGTTTTTTTTGTTTTGTTTTGTTTTTCTACTACATTCATGAATTCCTTTAAACCAACAATACAAACCCATTATGCAAAAAAAAAAAAAACTGGTTCTTTGAATACAAAAAATGCACATTCACAACAGATTTGCAGAATGGCTGTACGTAATCTGGTGCTACGCGGGAACTCTTTTGAAGTTCAATACAGAGTGAAAAGTGAGAGCCAGTACGCACGGCTCTGGAGCTCAGCAGGGAGTCTACACACGCACATAGGCTGAGATGTCAGGAACTGGTACAGTTACAGAAAGGTCCTCTGGGGAACTGGATGTTCAGGGTTCATTTAGGCACTTTTAAATTCACACATACTACAGGTGACAAAAGATCTCTCTGTATATATGTATATATCTATAAATGACATCTATATAGTGATTTACATCACAAACCTACAGGTTAGTAAATCTTTGACTAAAACATGAAAGGACTGGAGACTTTTTAATTCCTCCCTCAGTGACTGGAATATAACATTGAACATAATATAATGATAAATTAAATTTGTTATAATTCAACAATTTCCCTCGAGATCAATAAAGTCTTATATCCTATGGGTATGGGCATATGTAATCCTATGAATGCATTATAAATTACTATGGAAGGAGGATATATTACAAGTATTCATATTCATAGTTTAATGTGTAGTGCATTATAAAGGACTATAAGACAGAAAAATGGTAGACATTGTAATGTTAAAATGCACTATAATCTAAGCATCAAAACTATATGTCTTTTTTTTCTAAACCACCAATATGACCTGATATTATTTAGATTTATTTAATAATATTATTGTTCTTAAAACCCTGTAAAAGCTGGGTATAGCACATTAAATATTACATATAAAACATGTGACTTAAAGGCTGTGTGCTTAAGAGAAACTATAGGAAAAGTATGAATGTATAGCACATTGGTCCCAAATGTGTGACAGAATAGAATTACCATAGCATGAGTTCTAGTGTATTATATTAGTAGATGTTAAGTATCACATGAGTTGGAGTGTATTATAATAGTGCCTGTTATGTGTTACATGAGTTGTATTGTATTATAACAGTACCTGTTATGAATCTATTGTCCATATACAACGACACTATGCAAACTCCTCATGTGTATCTTAACATTACCCAAAAATCAGTCGTTTTTCTTACATTTCTTTATTAAAAATAATTGTTTACATTGTTATGGTATGAAAACAAGCATTCTATATACAGTCATGAGAATGTACACTTATCTGTAGCCATAATGAGTGAAGCACTAGGCTAATATTAGAGGCACATTTCCTGGACAACATCAAGGCCTACCGTATTAATGATTACATTTCCTGGACAACATCAAGGCCTACCCTTTTAATGACTACATTTCCTGGACGCATCAAGGCCTACCCTTTTAATGACTAGATTTCCTGGACACATCAAGCCCTAACCTTCTAATGACTACATTTCCTGGACACATCAAGGCCTACCCTTCTAATGACTACATTTCCTGGACACATAAAGGTCTACCCTTCTAATGACTACATTATCTGGACACATCAAGGCCTACCCTTCTAATAGCTACATTTCCTGGACACATGAAGGCCTACCCTTTTAATGACTACATTTCCTGGACACATCAAGGCCTACCCTTCTAATGACTAGATTTCCTGGACACATCAAGGCCTACCCTTCTAATGACTACATTTCCTGGACACATCAAGGCCTACCCTTTTAATGACTACATTTCCTGGACACATCAAGGCCTACCCTTCTAATGACTACATTTCCTGGACACATCAAGGCCTACCCTTTTAATGACTACATTTCCTGGACACATCAAGGCCTACCCTTTTAATGACTACATTTCCTGGACACATCAAGGCCTACCCTTTTAATGACTACATTTGCATGTACTGAATCTTCTATCTGATAAAACCAAATATCAGGACACTGAACATGAACAGAGCATTTAAGGGAAAAGGCAGTTGGACTTTGATGTTGTCCTGCACTGTGTTAGACAGAACGTCAAAAACTGAATGCCTTCTAAGCATTAAACTGCATTAATTACAGCGTAAAGCTGAACAGCCAGGCCATGAGTAGGTCACGTTTGGCTTTTCTCCTTTTACTTTCTTTTCTTTTCTTACCTTGATGACAATTATTCTTTTGCATCAATTGTAGTTCTTTTCAGTGTAATTATTAACATATAGCAGTTTTATTTTATAACACTTTTTATTTTAATATAGTAAACGTTCATTCATGCTGTTTTAATGCGCACACACACACACACACACACACACACACACACACACACACACACACACACACTTCCAAAAGGTCAGTTTCATCATCTCCCCTTGTCTTTTCTTGTCTTTGTAACTTGGAAATATTTGCTTGTGTTAAATGTTATTTGCTAATCTGGCATAATTATGGCAGCCTTTTAAAACTGAAATGAGAATGATTTACAATCTCCTGGAATGTTATATTAACTAATTTACTGTGAGAAACTAGAAGCGATATTCACACACATGGATTTATGGACTTTATAAATATATTTAGAAATGCCTTCTATTTCATTCTTTCAACAAAACTTTCCTCAAGATGCAACAATCCATTTTACTTTGGTGTGTTATCCAACAGAATCTCCCAGCTAGGGAGTACACAGACATAGTTTTATAGATGACAATTCTTCTACAAATTTGTATCAGTATCAGCATCATCTGTGTATGTGAATCACAGGTCAAAATGCAGAATTACATGGAGGATTAATGGTGCATTTATACAAACCACAAATTACTGCAGAAGAACAGACATCAGTGGTTGAAATTATTTTTTACCACTGTTCCCTCCTGTACCCAGCACTTTACGGAAGACTGTTTCAAAAACCATGCTGGGTTTTCACATTGCTCAATTTGTGTGGCCCAACAGAAGATTTAGGTTCACAGCCAGTACATATGTGTTATTATTTGTGGATTCATGATGTTTCAATCAATTGCAGGCACACTTTTAACAAAAGTTGTATGGAAATATGGTAATGGTTTTTCCAATCACTAGATGTCGAACTGTTTAACTGTGGAGGTTATACTCACTTAAAGTCATAATGTGCTGTTGCAGGACTGTGAAATGCTTAGAAACCACTTTAATTTCTAAGTCAAAGAAACGCTATAAAATAACCTGTGCCTAAAATGACTTTTTTTTGCCATTCTTTAGCCTAAACCTTCTTTAATCATAAACTTAAACAAACATATAATCTATAAACCTAATAAATAATTGTATGTCGTTTTTTATCACAGTCTGCAGACTGCAAAACAGCAGCGTAACCTGTAGGGGCGTAACTGATCTGACTAATCAGAACAGAGTGGGTGAGGTGATCTGACCAATCAGAGCAGACTGGGTTCATTGGGAGGTATGGCTTAAAGACAGAGGAGCTCTACCAGAGCATTTCAGACAGAGGGGATGTAAAGAAATGTACAATATGAAAACAGTAATGTGTTTTTGGAACACTGAAACATGTAAATCTATTCTAGTAGATCCCAAAAATAATGAACCTTGAAAATGAGCATTAATAGGTCCCCTTTAAATAAAATAAAAGCAAAATGTTGGATTTGTCTCATTAAGATGACACTTTTATCCAAAGCAACCCACAATTATGTCTGAACACAACTTGAGCAAATGAGGGTTAAGGGTCTTGCTTAAGGGCCTAACAGCAGTAACTTGGCTATGGGGGGGGACTTGAACTAGTAACCTTCTGATTACTAAGCACGTACCTTAACCAGTGAGTGACCACTGCCCACAGTTTCCAGGCCAGCGTTAAGAATTATTTTACGGACAACCCAATCACAACCTCTGGCAGTGCTACAGCCTTTAGGCGGAAGCACCTTGCCAGATGGTTCCATGACACATTTACATTTAAACAAGTCACAAATGCATCAACCATGAACAAGATTATATACTTCAAAAACTGAAACATATATTACATATGTTACATGTCTATAATATTAATATGAAACTGTTATGATGGAATTTCTCCTCATAAGGTCTTATATTATGAAACTAACTGTGTATGCACTATTAAGCACTAGGTATAATTTGTATAAGACCTTCAGAGTGCATTGGACTGTTTAAACACGATTCCCAAATAACAGCACAGCAAAACCAAGCTGAAGGCAGAGGAGGTAGCGTGTCCAGTGTGTCCCAGAGCCTCTTTAGAAGGTGCACCTGTCCTTTTTTAATCCAGGCTTTCTCTAAGAGCCTGTTTATAAACACAGAAAATGCAACCCAGAACTAAAAGAGAAGCAAGTCCGGAGTGAACGCCTGACTGCAGCTCAGAGTTTTCCTAGCCCACAAACGACTGGGGCATTTGGCTAGTAACCAGCCCTGCAAAGCCAGGGATTTTGCCATTTGATAGTTTAATGCAGGTTAAGACCCTGTCCTCAAGACACAGAATAATGCCAAAAAAACAAGACATCAGTATTCAGCCCGTGCGTGCGCAAAGAGCAACACACAGAGGAGCTCCAGCAAAGGGTGGGACCCCTTAACTCTTAACAGAATCAGAGCAGCTCTGCTTACCAGTGTGAATTCAACACTGATACGTGGAAAACATCTATGACAGTTCTGCAGAAGAGCAAATACTTGATAAATGAAAAATGAATTCCTTAAGCTGAATTCATTAGCTGAACTGAATCAGTGCAGATAGCACCTCCACTACCTTTTAAATGTTGTATCTCGCCTTCAAGAATCAGAGAATATTTTTAATGTAACACTCATAACCCTAAGACGTACACGCACAGTGCACAGCAAGATGGCTGGACTTGGTGCAATCAGTCAGCAGCACCAAGGATTTGCTTCCTGATTCATCTGAACTGGCAAAAGGGACCAGAGCTTGCGTGGAGTCACAAGACTGCTTTTCCGCATCCTCGGAGTTGAGGGAATCCCGGCTCCGGTTCCGATTCCTCACCGGCATCCTCCGAGTCTGCCTGAGCACGAGCCCCAGGTCCTCTTTAAAGTGAGGGTTAAAGAGTACATACAGCAAGGGGTTAATGCAGGCAGGTAGCGGTGCAACCACCAGCAACACCAGTGTGGCCACACCTGGCCCCACAGCTGAGAGTCTCAGCAAGGCAGAGAACGAAAGGAAAGCCACTGGGAAATACAGGACGCAGTCAGCGAAGATCAGCCAGGCCACGTGGCGAACCATCGCACAGCCCCACTGCTTGTCCACATCCGCCTTCTCCAGGCTGCAGTATAGGCGCGTGTAGATGACGGTCATCACCAGGTAGCACAGGGAGTTGACCAGCACCTGAGCCACCGGGAAGCCCAGCGCGGAGGGCTCGCCCAGCGGCAGGCAGAGGGAGGACGTGCTCTGCTGGGTCGCCTGGAGGAGAGGCGCCACGCTCATCACCAAGCCGGCGACGAAGCAGGCAACCACGGCCATCTTAACCGCCCGAGTCGACGCTCTGCGTTCTGCTTCCGCTTGCCCGCTGCGGATGGAAAAGCTCCTCTCCACGGTGGCAGCCATTAGAAGGAAGACGCCAGTCTCCGACGCAAAGACAGACAGAAAACCCGTGAGCTTGCAGCTCACACTGCTCTGCCAGCGAGTGCCGTAGCTCGCGAAGCTGCCGAAGGTGAGGGCATCCAGCAGCGCCATGGACACACTGCACAGGCCCAGCACACTGTTGACGAGCGCTAGCAATCCCATCAGCAGCTTCACAGAAGACAAGAACATTGGGGACAGGAAGACAGAGAGCATCACCAGAGCATTACAAACCAGGGACAGGACTGCAATTGTCCAAACTCCGCCTCGGATAAGCCAGCTCCCAAACAGACGGAAACACGGCTGGAATGGGCCTTTGGAGAAGGAGAGACACAAGAGTCACACAGAAAGTTGGGCGGAAGAACCAAAGGACTGTAGTGAGCTGTTTGTTTGGTACCTGGTGTTGGAGAGCATTGAACAGAGTGATGAGGGAGAGGATCGTCGTCGGAGTCCACAGAAACATTCTCAAGGTCGTGGTCTGCTTTTCAGGAAAGAAATACAAAGAGTATAAAGAATCTGTTGAGTTCTTCCACACTGTAAAAATTATTTTGTTTTAGAAACTAGTAAACTGGCTGCTTTAAATGACTCAATTGGTTGGTCACTCAATTCAAATAGTAAGACAGGGAAATTTCAGTATTAAACCTAAAAAAAGTCACATTTTATTCAGCATTCCGAGCAGCATAAACTGGTTTTATGGTGTTTTGGTGGAGTTACAGACCACACAAAACTTCTGCCCTGGAATTCTGCCCTGTGGAGGGTAACGTTGAGTGAATGATGAGGAAAACCTGGACTGGGAATTAGGCCCTCCTTCAATCCCTGATCATTACTGCCATTCCTGCTTCTTCGCGAAGGACTCCCGTATTTCTCCCAGTTCAGGAATGCGCAGCACTGAAACGCATATGGCATCTCCACGACCCTAGAGACACAACAGCACAGCCGGTAAATGCGCAGTGCCTTCTCTCTACACGCCTGTGTGAGCTGCCACGTTAGTCTGCCTGAACATGAAATAAGTTTTTAAAAATCTGTCAAGGCAATTTTATAAAAATATCTTACAACAGAATTCAAACGCTTGTTAAAAAGGACATGCCAGTCTTCTCTGGTCAATGTCAAAGTACTTGTACTTGTTTTTGAAAATGTGTACACCTCCTGACAAAAATTAAGACACCACAGCAGATTTACAAGTTTCCTGGTATTTATAGTTTATAGGTATGCGTTTGAGTAAAAAGAGCATTTTTGAATAATGCAAAGAAAATAAGTTTCTATTTATTTTTAAACACAGTACTGATGATTTAACTTAGGAAGAGTTCAGAAATCAGTATTCAGTCCCAGGCTTCATGGGTCTCCACCAGTCTGTCAGACTACTCGTTAAATGAGATTTGGTTCAGGTGATCACCTCATCAGTACCTCTTTAAGCAGACCGTATTGGAATTCCACAGACGCTGGCACAGAAGGGCTGCCATGCTTACAGGAATGACAGTTTGGAGTAGTCCCTTAATTTGTAATTAGCTGTAATTAATAGCTCATGCGGAAAGACACACTTTATTTCACCTTTGAACAGGACCTACTGCAGGGACATCTGGCTCAGTTATGACCTAAGCAAAGATATAAAACACCTGGACTGGTGCAGCTGATAATGTACTCACCTCAGTGTAGGAAAGTTCTCTACTGGTAGCAACTCTTGTAGATCTACATTGCCAGCCAGTTTTAGATGGGTCAGCGTGTGAAGCTCCACAACAGGTAGTGAAGACAGCTTGTTGGAAGAGAGATCCCTACAGACAGGAACCGTTACTTATCTACACATACCGTCAGTTCTGTACTGGTTAAGAACACTATTAGCTTCAAGATTGGCATTACAAAACTTAATGAACACACTGAAATATATCTAACAGCACCTCTTTGTTGTTTGCTGTTATCTAGTGTTTGTTCACAGAGTAATCTGTTTTTAGTGTGAAATGTTGGCACGCACAGTTTGGTGAGAGCTGCCAGCCCTGAGAAGATGAGGGGACCCACAAAAGACAGTTCATTCCAACCTAGGTGACTAGACAGAGAGATGAATATAAAGACAAATATGGAAATATGGAAATATGTAAACACTCAAACTAAAGTAACAACCCCTAACAAGCCGATCTGCCTGTTCATGCCATTCCGGACACATTTCTAAAGTACACTGAAGTTATCTTTAACCAACATAGTGAAATGATCAGTTCATGTATGTTTGCCTTTATCTGATTTGATTTGTGGGTTCGCACACGCTGTCATGTGAGCTGTGACACAGAATTCACTCAAACTGAACACTGAATATCACTTTGGACACTCATTCATAGAGATCTGAGTCTTTGGTTTGATGGTGTTTGCTGTCCTGGTTTCTTGCTGTCTTGTAGACATTGTTACTGAACAGAGTGTAATGACTCGCACAGCACTAGTGAACATGTGAACTTGTACTCACAGGGTTTGTAGTGAGGGCAGGCTTCCAAATGTGTCTCCTCTCACTTCTTGGATCTGGTTATGATGGAGATCACTGGTCAGTAAAGACAAGCCTTAGTTATTACTCCTGGTGCTTTTAACATCAGCCGGCCATGGCATTATAGCGTTCAATGGCAACTCACATCATCCGGATTTTTTCACATCCTTGGAGACTTGGTAAGGTTTGGATTAAATTGTGGGATAGGTCTCTGAAAAGAAAACGTGCAATATCGTATGAGGTTTTGGCCAAGGATAGTAATATTCTCAATCTAAAATATTCTGAGAGTCTTGTTCTACATGGATATGTCACTGCATTTTTTGAACAAACGATCTATTTTCAATACCTTAACATTTCTAGCTGAAGTTTAAATGTGCAGTGCAGTGTGTTGAGTTCTAGTGAGCTGCGAACACACGTTCAGGTTGGTGAGGACTCACAGGGTCTGCAGGTTGGGCAGCTGCGCACACAGTGTGCTTGGCAGAGATGTGATTCGCGCTCCTGTGATAGCACTGCAAAAACACACAAGTCAGCTCAACCAATCAGAGCTCTGGGACTTTGTGATTACCTATAAACTCCTCTTTATCGTTCCAAACCACAAAGCACTTACGTTCTATATGTAAGTCTCATCCTAAAGCAAACCGACACTACACATACTGGGACCTTTAGCAATTCAGAGGAAGCAAACAGAGCCGTGTGTTTGGATTGGTCTCTGAGGTGGTACTGCTAACGAAGGGTATGAGAAGAGCAGGAGTTGGGAGGTGACTCACAGCCTCTCGAGACTGTGCGTGCCTTTGAGGTCCGGGAACTCGGTGATGTCTGTTGCTCCGTTTAAAGACCTAAACCCAAAAGTGAAGACGCATGTAGAACTGTCCCGTGGTGGGCTGTTACTTATCCCTGCTACATGGAAAGGTTCATGGTGCCGAGATGCAACTGAACTCACAGTGTTCGGAGCTCAGGTAAGTGCTGGAATGCTGACCGACCCACGAAGTGAATGGGGTTGTCATAGAAGAATCTGGTTTTTTTTTAAAAAGAGAAAATGTATAAAACTCAGCCCATCATCTGCTAGACTCTCTCTGCCGGCCTAGACGGGGGAACTAAGGAACAGGCATTAGAGCTGAACTTCTTCAGAACTGGCAGAGGGAACTAATTCCCAGAATGAAGTACCTTTGCAAAAGTAAGTGCAGGCATTAGTAAATCAGTAAATAAAGGAACTAAAATCATGGCTCCTGACACGATCACAAGCCTAAGACAACAATTATAAGCATTTATATAGTTCCTTTCTCATTCTCGAGATTGATTTCATACAAGTTTGACAAATCACAAAATGATTTAAGTGAATACATTAAAACCAGGGGAAGATCAAAGCAATCTGAAAATATTTTCTTCACACAAAGCCAAAACCCACATGTGTGTAAGTGGATGAGTGCTAAGCTGAAACACTAGCCCCCCACTAGCACCCCACTAAATGTTTAACAGGCTTGAGAAGTGCAGGTCAGTCTTGGACACCCACATTGTCACGAGAGAAGGGTTCCCAACAAAGGCATTCCCGGGGATGGACTTGATATTGTTGTGGTGAAAACCCCTGGAAAGAAATGGACATGCTGTAGACCTTGTGAGAATGAAAGCATGACTATTGGATGGAAAAAAGATACTGCATATACTCACAACTCCTTTAAAGTCCTCAAGGACCTGATAGCAACAGGGAACTCTTCCAGACGGTTGTAATTCAGATCCCTATATGGACAACATTTCGTTTTATGTAAACATACTTTGCCCCCATTTTTTAATACACATGCACATTTTTTCAAAGGCCCACCGTTATGTTTAGTGTAAAGTGTGGCCCTGATCTGTGGTGTGTGCTGACAAAAATGGCATACACACTGATAAAGCTGTTGTGTAATGACTGCTGCTTGTGTGGTGTTTCCCTGGAGGAAAGCCCTGCAGAGGTCTGGATCTGCTGAAATCCAGAAACACAACCAAGTTCTGCTCCCTCTCTCTCTTTCTCCTTCCGAGGGTACCGCTACAAACACATGCAGTCTCAGAGGTCTGGGAACATCTGCACAAGTGCTGGAATTTAACAGAAAACCCACAAGTGGTCATCTACCCATCATGCCCACATTTTCAGCATCAGCACAGCAAGTTGACCTGCATTAGGTGAATGGACAGTGAAACAGCTTTTCTGCAGACGTCTTTCTGTGGTAAAATGTCAACCCTCAACTTTCAACTCTTTACACATAACTCAGCATCGCCAAAAGAAGGTAGACTATTCTCTTTCACCAATAATTGTGCATTCTCATGTCTCTTTCTCTGAGAATTACACCCCAGTTCAACAGTACAGTAACCCCACACAGTAAATAGTATGATTACCAAAATGTTACTGTAATGTTGCATCATAAACACTCAGGGAACAGATGCTGTTATGTATGGAAGTAGCATTTCATGTTATACTTGAATTTGGTTTGTGGTTCATTTGAAAAACATTATCAGCGTTTGCTGGGTTCCTTTGGTCGGCATCCGTCATGTAAATCCCTTTGGCTTGTTATTTAAACAGCTTCATTTGGGATTTAGCACAGTGTCTCTGGATGAGCGTGCTTGTTTGATATGCATACTATGTTGACTGGATTCTAAATGTTTCCAACTGGCTATATAAGACCCCCCATGAACATGTTCAAATGCTCAAGAAAGGACGATCACGATGTGCCTCAGAGTTCCAGATCAGACACAGTCCCTGGTCAAAAAGAGGACATGATGTGTTGAAGAGAAACATAATGTAGCATCCTTCAGTTAGCACACCTGTGCCTTTAAGATAGAAGACTTCAGGGTTCTGGACTTAAGCACAACTGTGACTCACATGTCTTTAAGGACAGATGAGAAGAATGTACTTAAGGACAGATGACATAATTGTACTTAAGGACAGATGAGGTGAATGTACTTAAGCTTGCAACGGACACAATTCCCCTTTTTGCGAGAGAAACTCTCCCCTTGAGAGAGACTCCCAGCTCACTCCCAGCACTGAGCTATAATTGTTATCCACCTGACCTGAGAGGAAGAGAGCAGGACGTGTACAGAGAGAGGCCGGCGTAAAGCAGAGGTCAACTCACAGAGTCTCCAGACTGCGTAGGCCGTCAAAGCTGTGTTTTCCCACGGAGAGCACTCTGTTGTTACTGACATGTCTGCACAGGAAAAGGAAATGGAACAGTCAGCTCGCCCCGGCCCCCTGCCTCTCCCCAGCGCAAAGCTGTTTAACACACGCACACACACGCGCGCGCACGCACGCACGCACGCACACACACACGCACGCACGCACGCACACACACACACACACACGCGCGTGCACGCACGCACACACACACAAAAACGACGGCAAACACAAAGAAGTAACGAAGGCCGCAGGCTCCTTCTGTTCTTCTGAGGGCAGTGCCACTGTAGGCTAATTACGATTACCTCCAGCCTCACATATTAACATAACTGTGCAGGGGCGATGATCAAAGAAACGAACTGTCTTTGATTGCAGACAGTTTCTTTCAGATGGCTTTTCTGCTAAATTCAAAAGCCTGTTAACAACCACTGCTCAAACTGAATTCAAATCAAATATTTTAATTTACAACCGAATGACTCAGATGTCGTTATTACAGTGGTGGCTCTATCATGGAGATGGTTTATCTCTCAGTAAAGAATACCCTTTCCTGGCACAGTTGCACATGTCGTATTACAGATACTGGACCAACTGTAACTGTATAGCAATTGTATAGCAGATACAAAGAAAAATTATTTGTAGAAATTAGCACTAAATGTTGAGAAATTGAATGCAAGTTTTGCGCTTATCAGTGTCATGTCAAGCTTTAGGCAATGAACAGGAAAGAAAGGTGTTTTTCACGAGTGTCTCTGACTGTTCTCTCACAGCAGGACTTTTTAACCGAGTTTGTCTAAGACCCTGCGGTAGACTGCCATAAGAGGAGCGTCTGTGTCAGTGTTGACAGTTAATTCAGTTGACAGTTAATTAACACCAATTAACATCGCAAGTAAAAATTCTTAAAATTCTATTAAAGCCAGTAACTGTGTTACTCATAAATTAATAAAAAATAATAACAGTTAGAAGCGATTGTTGACTAGAGAATGTTTAAAAATTTCACAATTTTTTTAATCTTTGCTCTTCTAGAAGAAGTTGTTTCATGTTTTTGGCAAGATATATTTTGATACAATCTAATGTCTCAGAGTTAGAATGTCTCTGAGAAAGCTATGCTGTCTCTCATCTCATATGCTGTCTTTATCACATCTGGTTTAGTAATTCTTCAATTCAGGATTTGATTCCTTTTTCCCTTCCAGTAAATAACCTCTCTTCTCTTTCCTCTCCTTGAAAGTCTAATTCTAGATGGAATAAACAAACAGACGTGTCTGATTGGCTGTGGAGCACCTACAGGACGACCAAGCTCGACAGGTTGGCAAATGCCCGGTCTGGGATGTGGGTGATCTTGTTGAGGGCCAGGGTCATCGCCTGCAGAGAGGAGAGGACACGCAGGGCATCGGCGGGCACTTCAGTCAACGCGTTGTCATCCAGCCAGAGGTGGCGCAGGGAAGACAGGCCATCGAAGCAGTTGGGAGGCACCCTGGAGATGTGGTTTGCATCTAAACGTCTGGTCAAAAACACCACGGGGATTTGGGTCTAAAAAGAGTTTATGGTTCTTTATCACAAGCCTTACAACTGCTGGTTCTACCCAACAATGTATGTGAAATTACAGAAGACATAAAATGGTGACATGATCTGAGTCAGACATGATTTCAAATGGAGTAGATTAGCCATGAAAAGTCACGATTTCAAATGGAGCAGATTAGCCATGAGAGTGTCAGTTTGCTTTGGTTCTGCACTATAGCTATGTGCGTCTTTGGTTCTGCACTATAGCTATGCGCTTCTTATGTGGTTAGTTTTGCTAACAAATTAGTGAAACTTGCCGTTCTATGTATTGCGCAAGCTGCATGTAAAACAGTGAGACATATACGTGTCTCGTGAGACATATATGTGCCTGGTGAGACCGTGAGACATGTACGTGCCTGGTGAGACAGTGCCTGGCTCAGTAACACTACTTCTACATAACCAGTTTAATAAAACAGCAGAATAATTCTCTATTTAATAAACCAGAGAAAGTGATTCTAGGTTCAAACTGGCTGTTACAACAATGTAACCACGTTTGCTATGCAATCTACTTTGATGTACTTCAACCCCTAACAGTTCAGCTCTGTCCAGCACACCAGCCATACTAGCATATTTGTGCACTACTAGTAACCCATACTAGCATATTTGCACACTACTAGTAACCCATACTAGCATATTTGCGCACTACTGCATTGACTGTATTATTGAAACCACCTCATACCTGAACTCCATTATCAACTCTTTGATGTCTACCGAACAATGACTCAGGTGATGGATTTTATTTGACTTGGCATAGCCATGAAAAAGCAGCTTTGCATAACCGCTCAACACTCGCTTAAAATATTTTGAATGTGTAGCCTACATATAGGACCTGCTACAGCTACATTAAACAAACTGAAGCAGTCAAGTCTTCAAAACTGGTGGATTTTTAAAGACAAAAAAATGAACCATAACTGTGAATTTTTTATAACGTGAATCATAAGAAATCATTCTCTATTAAAGAGATAGATGTAGTTTGTAGCCAATTAGTTGATTAATTAATTGAATACATTTTTAATGGTATAGGACATTGACTTATTGGTTACAATACATTGATTAATGTGGCTTAACTGAAGAACAGTAAAGTAGAAAGAAATGATCAGGCCCCTCTAATGGAGCTCTGAACAGCAGCATCCCCCAGTTCAACTGGTCTACACCCACCACTGTACACACATGTGGCTAAGTAAGCAATGGCTAAAAACAACCTAACTGAGGTAATACAGGGCTAGTTTATTAACATCCAGAAATAAATAACATAGAGAAATAAATGGGCTCCTTTTTGTTGATTTATATATTACATTTTTCCATCTAGCTGGTTAATGTGATTTACTCACTTTACTCACTAGCCCCTAAGTATTGCCTGCACTGATATTAGCTGCATTTCGGAAACATTGCAAAAACCTCACATTCCAAAAAGGACAAGTTACAGGTTTAACACTCCAGAGGCCACAACCTCGTCACAGACAATGTGAGAAATAGAAATGGCAAGAGAAGCACAAAATTAATCTTCTCTCTTTCAGCCAAGAACATACTCTGAATTTCAAAGGTTGCTCCCGCAAAAAACAAACAAACAAACAAAAAAACTCACAAACTGACATCATTAACTGCTATCTCTTTTAAACAGTTTCAGTGGCTTTCAGTGATGGCAAAAGCTTCACAGTGAAATTAGCAGAAACTAGATACTAGAAACTAGAAAATAGAAACTAGATAGTAGAAACAAGACACTAGAAAATAGAAACTACAAACTACAAACTAAATACTAGAAAACAGATAATAGAAAGTAAATACTAGAAACTAGATACTAGAAACTAGAAAGTAAATACTAGAAACTAGATACTAGAAACTATACATTAAATATTAGAAACAAGACACTAAATACTAGATACTAGAAAATAGAAAATAGAAAGTAGAGACTAAATACTAGAAACTTGACACTAAACACTAGAAACTAGATACTAGAAAATAGGAAGTAGAAACTAGACACTAGATACTAGATACTAGATACTAGAAAGTAGAAAATATATACTAGAAACTAGAAAAATATATACTAGAAACTAGAAACTATATACTAGAAATTATAAAAAATATACTAGAAACTAGAAACTAGAAACTAGGTACTAGATACTAAATGCTAGAAACTAGAAACTCGATAGTCTCTGTCCTCTGTAAGTGCAGCTCGGGGACTCGCCTCACTTCCACCACTGAAGGTACAAAGACTGCCTCAAGAAAGGCAGTTTTTTTCTTTTTCCTCTGACAACTATTACCGTAGATGCCTGAGCAACAACACGTTGAAACAATGAGCACACTGTTCCCTCCGCCAGGCACCAGAGAGATGGAGAGTGTCGTGTGGAACGATGCTTATAGATTCATGTGATCTAGGAACCGATATTTTGCATTTATTTCAGAGGGAAGAAAACTATGAGAATGTGATAAAGAGAGCAGATGGTGTTCAGCTCGGATGCTTTGAAAGATAATCCGAGTTCCCCCTCGCTCACCACCCTTTTCTGTCTTTTTAAAGTGATCAAAGTTGGAACCTCCCAAGGCCTGAATTGAGTTGAAGAAGTCTAAAGGTTTTCTCCTCATCCAGTGTCTCTTTCTCCTTAGTGCCAGCAGCGCCACCCCCTACCTTCTGTTTCATATGTTAATTAATTGAGCCCTGGCACTGGGGGGGGGGGGGGGTTCAAAGAAGAAAAGAGAAAAGAACGAGTGTATCTGATGTGTCTGAGAGACATTCAGCTGTGTGTGTGTACATGTGTACTCACAGAGAGTGAAGGCTGCGCAGGCTCTGGAAAGCCTCTCCAGGGACCTCCTGGAGCTGGTTGTTTTGGAGCATGCTATGTGGGAAAGCGGGAGAAGGCAGAGAAAAGGCCGTCAGGGCCGGCATGAGTCACGGAGAATTGCAACAGGAGAAGAGCTCAAAGGGAGAGGGGTCACCATCTAGCAGCAGGAAGAACTCCAAAGACAAGGCCGGAGACGTTCTCGCGCACGGCCTCACTGGGCCGCGCGCTTTAGTTTTCATAACACACCACATGTCAGTCATCAAAGAGTTCACTGCATGCAAAGTCTTACACTAGAGCAGTGCAAATGCACCATGTAGTTCTCTCTGTATTCATTCAAACCAGAAACAAAAGCAAAATGCACGTCATCTTAGCAAATGAAAGATTCTCCTCTGATGTTCCATTATACATTTTCCTTTTCAAAAAAAAAAAGTTAAAATACCAGAGTAAAAATACCATTTACAGTGTGCATTAAAAATGCACAACATATTCATTTATCAGCTGAAGCTACACTCCGAACTCCCACCTCAAAGATCCTCTTACTGTCTACATATGGACATACTGGACATATGCCCACCTGCACTAACAAACCCCAACTAACAAACAGATTAACTAACGCCACAGGCTCTCGCGTGTGTTGAGAATGTTTTACACACATACCTCTTAATACGTTCTAGACTGCAAAACGTTCAGAAAAGCTCTAAAGTGTGTCACATGACCTGGCATTAACATTTACTTACAGCACTTTGAGGTTGATGAGACCTTCGAATGCTCCTTTAGGAATGTCCCTCAGTTCATTTCCCGCTAATCGCCTACACAGGGAAGAGAAGTAACATGAGGGTAGAGGAAGTTAATTTTGGATTAACCATTGCTTTGTATTTATCCATTTTTCATGTCCATCATTTTATGAAACGTTTATGGTGCATAGGCATGTACAATTTACAACAAATGCCAACAATACTCTAATTCTGCTTATTTCTTCTGCACCGACTGGAATGTTTAATTATTTTAAACATTTAATGTGTTATTTTAAAGTGTTGATGGGTGTGGTTGTGTGAATGTGTGTGTGTATACCTCTCCCCCATTTAGTCACTAGTGCCATTCTGCTTGTGTTTGCTGTCTGTAAGCCTCGTTAGAGTCTTGGCCGAGCTGGCAATAAAGAGCTTGTTTCTAACGCAGACATGTGTTCTGACTCTTTCTTTAAATATTTTAAGGGCTTTACCACAACTTTGTCACATGTTTCTGAAGGGCTGTACTGTGCGTGGCGCTTGGTCTCATACCATCAGTGTCACAACCATGTTTAATCACACGGCAGTTCATGTTTGTCAAAAATCGAGGCAGCAACAAAATGGAAATCCCATTAGAGAATGCGTTCTTAAAAACGTGCCAACATGCCAGCTACTCGGCTACCCGAGGAAACATGTAGCGGAGAGGTTGAGGTACCGACGGTGTCTCGTTGGACAGCGTTCGAGACGTGTTTCTCCGGGCCAGGTACGCCTCTTCACCTTTCCACCTCTTCCAGTCGAGCTTCGAGTCCGTCACACCTGCTTGTGCCAGTGTTACATTCCACACTATGTCGAGAACCGCGGCAGGAAGGAGGCCTGATATTACCCAGCATGCCACGGTTGCGTCTTAACGCAGAAGTGCCATTTGTGGCAGGGATGTGCTGTGTCGTGCCCCTTACAGCAGATCCAGCCGAAGGGAGGTCAGCTGATGAATAAGGGCCTACATCCAGCCCAGATGAAACCGCTGCTCTCTAACTGGCCCAGCACATCTCCTCATGTTAGGGGGGCTTCCGAGAAACAGGTCGGGTCATGTCCCAAACACGTCGGTTTGCTCTAGACAGACATGAAAGCACAGACACTACACCTGAGCACACTGCCCTGGGAGAATTTGTTCTCGCTGAATAACTCTGGGACACTTGTTTACCCCAGGTGTCGGTTATGGGGTCATACAAGAAGGCACAGAAAGGGCAGAGTGAGGGTGTAGGAGCACTAGTGATAGCCGTGCTGTGTTTGTTTATTGGGCACAACGACTGAGTCAGTTGGCTAAGCCACATCCTGAGGCCTGAAGACGTGGTTAGCTCAGTTAGCAAGTCCAAATGATCATGAATTCACAGACTTTGGCATCCAGATTTGGTGGGCTGGAAAACACGGCCCCTCTTCATTTGAACAGGTCAGTATGATGTGTATTTGAGTTTTAAAATATATTTGTTCCCCTATTGTTATTGTTGATAAAAGGTTCTCCATGCTTAGCACTGGATAAAAAGGAATAATATATAATGATGCCAGATCTTAAAAATGTGTCACTATTATTGGTGCCACTAGATTTAGCTCCTTGTGCAGGGTCCTTTTACCAAGATTACGTCTGACATTATATGACTTGGGAGTAAAACAATAGGACAGCCCAGAATGTTCTGGAACATCATGGAATATCCTGTAATGTTCTCGCACATCCTGGTACTTGATCATTTACATTTACATTTTTTGGCATTTAGCAAAAATGTGCAGGATCAGTGATCGTTTAAATATTTCACAAATAGATGGATCTTCAGTCTACATTTCAAGACTGCAAGGGACCCTGCTATGCGGACAGCAAGTGGAAGTTCAATCCACCATCTGGGAATAGGACAGAGAATAGTCTCCATGCTTGTCTTCCACGAGACTGGTAATTCAAGCCGAGCCATACTTGACGTTCTCAATGTACGGATCCGGCTTTGACCATTGACCTCATATATGATGGGGCTGGTCCATTTTTGGCTTTGTAGGCAAGCATCAAGGTTTTAAATCTGATGTGTGCAGCTACTGGAAGCCAATGAGGGAGAGCAGCAGTGGAGTGATGTGTGGGAACTTTAGAAGATTGAAGACCAGTCATTCTGGATCAGTTGTAGAGGTCTGATACCTCATAGAAGAAGACCAGCAAGTAGCGAGTTGCAGTAGTCTAGCTGTGAGATGAGAAGAGACTGCACAAGAACCTGGGTAGGTGTGTGTGTGTGTGTGTGTGTGTGTGTGTGTGTGTGTGTGTGTGTGTGTGTGTGTGTGTGTGTGTGTGTGTGTGTGTGTGATTGACCACGATGTGTGTATCCCAGTAAAGACCATCAGCACCTCTGGAAGTCAAAGAGCCCATAAACAGCATATCTCACCACATTTTACAATGTAGGTCACGATCTGTGGAACAATCCATATTTATGCTGTGCTTGTTTGTTTTGATGCCAAAACATCTCTGGTGTTTGTGTCCAAAATGACGTGTTTGGTTTAATACAACAACAGAAGAATCAGATCAAAGATCCAAACAAGTAGGAAAGTCCTTTAAATGCCTGGTTGGTTTCTTCATAATTTTGGTAACTCCTGCATGCAGCCAACATCTCCAGCTATGATCCCTGGAACATTCCTGATCCCTGGAACCTTCCTGATCCTGGGAACATTCCTGATCCCAGGAGCATTCCTGATACTTGGAACATTTCTGTTCCTGGGAGAATTCCTGATCCCTGGAACATTTCTGATCCCAGGAACCTTCCTTATCCCTGGAACATTCCTGACATGCCAGCAACTTTAGCATGCCTTACCATCTTCTTTTTTCTACATAGAATCTTTTTTCCTTATTATGCTGTTATAGCAGACAAATCCCACTTACAGCAGGTCTACCCTGTCGGTGTGGGAGGTGCTTCCTCTGTGAGACACCATAATCACAACCTCTTCAGCTTCTGCTCACCCACCGCTACAGCACACCTGACTCTGCTCGGAGGAGAGTGCTAACTTTAACCTAACAGACACCGTCGGATGTACAGTCAAAATGTGTGTCAACAAGGAAGAAGAACCAGGCTGCCCCTCTCATCCAGTGACAGAGTGGACAGGAGGAGCTCCAGCCTCGCTGAGCTATGGAAGGGGACTCTGATAAACGTCTTTCTCTAATATGCTGCATGCGTTTGAACCAGGCTCTTATTACCAATCTGGTCTTAATGCTTCCATTTGTTTTCCTTCCCTTGTCATGTTGATGAATGAGAAAGGGTCGCTATGAAACTGCAGTGTGTGTGTGTGTGTGTGTGTGTGTGTGTGTGTGTGTGTGTGTGTGTGTGTGTGTGTGTGTGTGTGTGTGTGTGTGTGTGAGTGGATGGGTGGGTCATACTCACAGCTCCTCAAGAAAGTGAAGGTTGGAGAAAGCATTGCTGCGTAGCTGACTAATGTTGTTCATGCTTAGGTCACTGTAGAGAGAGAGAGCGAGAGAGAGAGAGAGAGAGAGAGAGAGAGAGAGAGAGAGAGTTGGAGAAAGAGAGAGGGAGAGAGAGAGAGCTTTACAAACAAAAGAATTTTCAAAGCAGACAGGCAGGTGGAATATAAAGTTTCGTGGGTGGTAAATAGTTTACTAGTCAGAGTGAGAGAAGACAAAATCTCTGGGAAAAGTTCAGCGATGAACTTCAGAATTCAGAATAACCCATAAACTTCTCAACTCATGTCTGAGGAGGCACATTTGCTGATCTATTTTTGCAGTTCACGTGAGAAGAACAATGTTTTTCTGATACAATTATGTGGAATATGTAAATATGTCTAGAAATAAGACTTAAGATATATTTTTATTTTTGCTATAAGCAAAGGATCTAAAGCAGTAATCAGGCTACTGATCTATAATTGTTCAGGAGAATAATAAACAGGAGAATGTGCAGACAGTCAAAACATCCACCACGTACTGTCTGCTGCAACAGTTGATTTCTAATTGTGTTAGAGGTGTGAAACATCATCAGTGCCAACAGCACACTCACATCCGCGCTAACAACGGTCTGTTCTAACCCCAATCCTAACATAAGGGTTGAACAGACCTATGAGGACCAGGGTAGGTCAGTGTTATAAACCTCGGATCAATGCGAAACACTGCACATCACCTACGAAAATGTGCCATAGTGGTACACAAACCTAAGAAGTCATAGAAAACACCCATATGACCTCACATGCCCATGTCAACTGTCTCAACGCCCACGGGTTCGCCGCGATACACCGACGCACACCTGCTCTTCCAGGCCCTTGCCAAGCTCCTGTCAAGCTCTCAGAAAACAAACTGTGTTCTGTCCACCAAGCTAGCCGCCTGATTTCCTCTCCGTCAACAACAGCTGCTTCCACCCTTGATTAGATCAACGGGACTGTTGCGCTGTGTGTGTTTTAAATCCTCTCGGCTGCAGTCCAGGTGCATGTGCCCTGGCCGTCTGAAGTGCGGGAGCTGGAGTTGGTCGTCCAGGTTTATTGTGTTACTGTGTTACAGGAGGCACAAACTCAGGTCCAGTCACTTGCACTAGCCAAATGAAGCACTACAACAGTAAAAGAAAACAGTATAAGAGAACAACATCAAAATTTTAAAAAGTGTGAAAAATGTGTAAAAATAATAAATTGGAGGTACTCCCTAAAACCATCTTCCTTCACTAATTCAGTTCATCAAAGCAAGACAAAGCCCAAATTTTTCTGTGTGGAGTATGAGCGTTTACAGTTAATTCTAAATAGCAGCATGGAGTCCATGCAATGTAGTTGCTTTTTGCTGTTTTAGGTACGTTTTAAGAAGAGGACCTGCAGTGGGCTCCATGGCAACAGTCTCCTCCCCCAGAAGGGCTAGCTCCAGTCAACTCTGGTGCCTCCTGGTAATGAGGTTTAATGTAGCAGAGCGGGACCTGGTGTTGCTGGGGAGGCAGGAGAAAGACCTGGGGGGAGGGGGGTTACTAAAGGGGGCAATTTCCTAGCTCCTCAGTGTCTTTCCCAAGGGTCTAAAGTATCCAGGTGTAGGGGGGCTGGAGGGAATTACAGGGCACCTCGCGGGCGAACGGTAGGGATACCGTTTCAAAGCGGTTGATGCTCACCCTCTCTGACTCTTAGCTCTCCTGCAGTAGACTGTCCGCCGTCCCAAATGCAGGGGCAACAGAAGCCTTTTTGTCCAGTTACTCGCTGTGTCTAGGTGAAGTTGTAGGACACTCATCAATCTTATCAGATGGATAAAACTGTTAGGTAGCATAGAGTCTCGTAATCCTATCAGCCACATTGCTTTGGACCCATCTGAATAGCCTACCAATTCATGGAGTCACGGTGTCTGCGAGGTATACACAGCAGAAGCAGAACAGACAGGGGCTTTGTTTGTTTACGGTGGCCAATGCAATTAGCGCACAGCCTTGGGACCCTTCAGAGGAGCTGGAGAGGAAAGAGAACCAGTGCAGTAGGTCATGGACTTTCTCTCTGCTTCAGGCCTATGGGAAACGTACATTTCACCTGTCATGTGATTGAAATAATACGCATGATGCAGCCTGGGAATTTGTAAAACCCAGTAGGGTAAGTGGCAGTACAGTGGTTTTTGGTTACAGGGCATTAAAAAGCTGGTTGAGAGTTGAAGAATGACGCAGTGGGAGGTTGAACGGCGTTCTCCCGCTCTGGCCAGCGTAGAGCACTGCGCACCTGCCACAGCTCCAGTACCAGGCACAAGAGCAAGAGCCAGAACAGCAGTAAACAAGCAGGCCCAGAGCAGGAACACACACTGGTGGGGGGAAGGGTGGGTACTAGGAACAGGCTGGATGGGTGTGGGGTGTGTTTGGGTGTTTGGGGATGGGGTGTGTTTGGGTGTTTGGGGATGGGGTGTGTTTGGGTGTGGGGTGTGTTTGGCGGTGGGGTGTGTTTGGGTGTTTGGTGTGTTTGGGGGTGGGGTGTGTTTGGGTGTGGGGTGTTTTTGGGGGCAGGGTGTGTTTGGGTGTGAGGTGTGTTTGGGTGTGGGGTGTGTTTGGATGTGAGGTGTGTTTTGGGGCAGGGTATGTTTGGGTGTAAGGTGTATTTGGGGGCAAGGTGTTTTTGGGGGCAGGGTGTGTTTGGGTGTGAGGTGTTTTTGGGGGTGGGGTGTGTTTGGGTGTGGGGTGTGTTTGGGTGTGGGGTGTGTTTGGGGCAGGGTGTGTTTGGGTGTGGGGTATGTTTGGGTGTGAGGTGTGTTTGGGTGTGAGGTGTGTTTAGGTGTGGGGTGTGTTTGGGGGCAGGGTGTGTTTCAGTGTAGGGTGTGTTTGGGTGTGAGGTGTGTTTGGGTGTGAGGTGTGTTTGGGGGTGGGGTGTGTTTGGGGGCAGGGTGTGTTTCAGTGTAGGGTGTGTTTGGGTGTGAGGTGTGTTTGGGTGTGAGGTGTGTTTGGGGGTGGGGTGTGTTTGGGTGTGGGGTGTGTTCCCACTATACTCCTCATGAACATGTAAAGTAAATGCACTTGTCTCTAGTGTATTAGGATTATTCTGTTCGACACGTGGTCCTCACACTGCTGCCTTCCTCAGTGACTGAGGAAGAGCAAACACTAGAGGAGGCTGTAGGATTAGCATTAGGATTAGGGCTAGGGTTATGATTAGGGTTAGAGTAAGGGTTAGGGTTAGGGTTAGAGTAAGGGTTAGGGTTAGGGTTAAGGTTAGTGTTAGTGTTGGGGTTAGGGTTAGAGTAAGGGTTAGGGTTAGGATTAGGGTTAGAGTAAGGGTTAGGGTTAGAGTAAGGGTTAGGGTTAGGGTTAGGGTTAGAGCAAGGGTTAGGGTTAGGATTAGGGTTAGTGTTAAGATTAGGGTTAGGGTTAGGGTTAGGGTTAGGGTTAGGGTTAGAGTAAGGGTTAGGGTTAGGATTAGGGTTAGTGTTAAGATTAGGGTTAGGGTTAGGATTAGGGTTAGAGTAAGGGTTAGGGTTAGGGTTAGAGTAAGGGTTAGGGTTAGGGTTAGGATTAGGGATAGTGTTAAGATTAGGGTTAGGGTTAGGGTTAGAGTTAGGGTTATTGTTAGATTAGGGTTTAGCCTTAATGTCAGGGTTTAGGGTTTAGAGTTAGAGTTATCCTTTATTGTTGGGTTTAGGGTTAGCATTAGGGCTTAGGGTTAGGGTTTAGGGTTAGCATTTAGGGTTTAGAGTTAGGGTTTAGGCTGTGTTCACAGGACTTGGGTGTAAACTAGACATTTGAAGTCTTGTTCATGCGGCAGTCTGTTCTTCTGTTCTGTTTATAAGAGGATCTACTCTACTAAGCCTGAATAGCTCAGCCACGCACCAGGACAGAACTGTTCTGGACAATTTCACACATTGCTGATATGTGACCTTGGTGCCAGGCCAGCAGGGTGAGGGAGAAACGCAGACTCTCCACACACACTCTCCCCTTGGCTGGTCTCTGCACTCCTCTCAACCACATCCACATTACAGTGTAGTTTGGTAATACACACTGTGACAAAACAAGGAGATCAGAATCATTTATTTAGTCTTGGCTCTTGCTCCTCCTCTCTGGGAGAATTTAAATATTATTTTTTTTATCATTTTTATGCACGACCCTTGAGACCACAGTGGAAATCTACATCGCCATTTCAAAAAGGCAAAAAAGTCCAACAGCATTTTCACGTTGGTCTCCTCACTGTTTCTTCCCTTTATGTCAGGCCCGTCACAGAACATGTGTTCATACCGCCTGCAGTCAGCTGTTTCAGAACACGGAAACTGAGATCTACATACAAAGTACAAGATCATTTCATATATGAAACCCTCTTATTACAGGGCACTCCGAAATGTCATAGAAATATATGCAGTGTCTGGAGATCAAATACAAAGCTGCTCTGAAATCACCACGACATAGCAATGTGTACTCACATTCAGTTTACAGGGAAACACAGGTGTGCATTCGTGATGCAGGGCAGGTAGAGTATGATGTGACGAAGCCCACATTCTCACAAGAGCGTACGTGAGTGCAGTCAAAGAGGGGAAATAAGCGCTCTACAAAGGTCATCATCGCGCCCAGGTGTACTTACAGGTAAGACGTGAAGATGCTCATCCCAGACGGAAGCGCCTCGAGCCCGCGATCCGCGCAGTCAGCTCGCGAAAACGTGCCGTCTTCTTCGCAGTGGCAAAGGTGAGGACAGTCGCTACGCCGAGCTCGTGGCTGCGACCAGGACACACAGCCCGAGACCATCACCAGCAACAGCATTAGAAACGTGCGCACAAGTGTCATCGTCACGGCACTTCAAAGAAGCAGCAGCGAAAACTTTAGCAAAAGCGAGTCCGTTGTCCCACTTGTTCTACGTCTGCTTAACGTATGCAAAAGTGCAGTGTTTTAAGTGCATTTATTTGAACTTTGCGCGCATGGAGAATTTGGACAGCGTACACTTGCAAGCTTACTGTGCGGTTTTCCTCTGATAGCCTACCTCACCATCTGTAACTGGCCTCGGTGCTACAGTGGTTTTCGTTTGCTTGACGTCACTTTACACCTTTCAAAAATCCGAGAGTCGCGTGGTAGGCTGGGCGCGCTCGAGACCCCGGAGAAGCTCAGAATCAGAAGTACAATGCTTTCTTACTTTCTCACTTCCTAACGTGCAACAAACGCAACAAACCTGTAATGTGTGCTACGTGCCTCAAGTACTATTTACATTAACACCTAATATACTTATTTACGATTGTTAACTAGCATTTTAACTATGTTGACTATTCCAATGCATTAGGCCTATTTAATTATAGATTTCCTTTAAGCCAGAGTGGTTTTACAAATTAAGTACATTTTAGCACTACTGGCAGTCTTTATAATTATTGATAAACACACACGCACACACGTTCTGGACAGAGGTCTTTCATCCACTGTGTAAGCAACATGCTTCTGAATAAGTAGGAGGAGGAACCAGTTTCTATATGAAACAGTAGACGTTTAAATCATCACATTCATTCCATGGGGTTCTAAAGTTCCAAGAGTGTTGATCAATATATACAATATGTATGAATAATATAAGCCAGTGTAAGTAGTTTTTAAGACGAGTCTCTCTGGGAAAGAGTCTCACATCTCAGTTTTATTGTTTTGTTCACGTTGTGTGTTATCGGCTGGTCTAACCAGTAAAGCAAAAAGTTTAACTCACCACCCACACATTCATTCCATGGGGTTCTAAAGTTCCAAGAGTGTTGATCAGTTCTTGTACAATATATACAATATGTATGAATAATATAAGCCAGTGTAAAGTGTAGTTTTTAAGACTGGAGTCTCTCTGGGAAAGAGTATCACATCTCATTAGTTTTATTGTTTTGTTCACGTTGTGTGTTATCGGCTGGTCTAACCAGTAAAGCAAAAGGTTTAACTCACCACCCACAGGGTAGGAAAGGGTTAACAACAGCATACTGAGTCCATGTAGCTATGCACGTCTGACCAAGATAAATAACAAAACATCCATTAGTGTTTAATCATCACAATACACAGCAGACATGTACAAGCACAGACATACAAGCACAGACATACAGGCACAGACATATGAGTACAGACATACAGGCACAGACATATGAGTACAGACATACAGGCACAGACATATGAGTACAGACATACAGGTACAGACATACAGGCATAGACATACGAGTACAGACATACAGGTACAGACATGTACAAGCACAGACATACAGGCACAGACATACAGGTACAGACATACGAGTACGGACATGTACAAGCACAGACCAGGTACAGACATGTACAAGCACAGACATACAGGTACAGACATACGAGTACAGACATGCACAAGCACAGACACAGGTGCAGACATGTACAGGCACAGACATACAGGTACAGACATAGAGGCACAGACATGTACAGGTACAGACAGGTACAGGCACATAACTGTGAATGGTAATAATGATCTCACAATATGTCATCCAAAAAACTATTAGGTGTCAGAAACATGTTGACATTACATGTTTAAAATCGTATTTGATTGTAACAGTCAGGCCTAATGATTTCTCTGCGTCTGTTTTTCCTGACAAAACTACCCTAACAACCCAGCCCTGACAGCACGTATAAACCAGCGCGGCTGTGACATGACTGAGTATAACAATCCTGCCCCCTAGTGGCGCCCATGAAAAGTGACGTTTAGATAATTCAATACCCCGACCTACCCCCAATTATCAATAACTAATCATTGTAAATGGTGGAGGTATACGCGTAGACATATAGTAATGGAGTTGATAATCTGTGATATATTCTCACTATGCTACACAGTCTCAAGATTGTAAATTAATAAAAAATCGCACAAAGTCGCTCTGTCTTTTTTTTTTCACAATTTGATTCCCATGACCTCATCAGATCCAGGTGTCATGAGCCCAGGGCTGTTATTACTGGCCTCATATATAAATATGCTTGCAGATTTTATTTTATTTATTTTACTGAAATGTCTTGCATGCGGAAGGCAGTATGTTATAGCTTTCTCTTCACAAGACAGAGAAGGTTACTGATCTTAATAATTCTCTGGTATGTATGCTCTACTGTGTTTCTAATTATTTTGGAAAAGATTATGAACTGAAAACAATGTAGCAGAAGAATTCTTTGTAGTTCTTCCATTATAAGATCTTACATGTTACTATAAGTCACCTCCACTGTACGTCTGCCCCAAGGGATCCACTAGAATAACATTTAAAGCCTCTTTGATCTACATATGTCAGAGTAAAAGTACCAAACTGACTCTTTCATTTCTCGCAAGTCACTCCGAGACTGCTGTCTAGAGGAAACTGGTCTGTCAGTGTGTTAATGCTAAGCGCCAGCCCATAGGCTGATCCGTAAAATAGATTATATTCCATCTTAAATGAAACTACAAATCTCAGTCGATAGTCTGCACACCCCTGTCCTCCAAAGCTCCAGACCTTGGCCTGATAAACCTGGACCAGTGTCTTGTATATGTTTCCTCTCAATCAGAGTATTAACCCAGCCTGCCTGGGCTGACAGGTTCTGGACCGTATCCCAGGAGCTCCCAGTACGAGCGCATGGATAAAAATAATGATTAGTGATTACAAAAACTTTATAGATGATTATTATGTCCAAACAGTTTAAGAAAATTAATCACTTCCTTCTGTAAATTAAGTCTTGACACATACTGAGCAATGTAATATCTAACTCAAAATTGAAAGTAAAAAGGTAAGGGGAAAAAAAACACTGTGTACCTTCCCAGGAACAAAAATATATTACATGACATAAAATATGTTCCAATGCTACTAGACATATTGATGATCATTTTATTAAAATATGGATTCTCCATTTTTTTTATCTGTGTTTCAGAGCAATATTCACATTCATCTATATTTTAGGCAATGATAATTGCTGACAGATGACAGATGGAACACAGGGAGGTTTGTTAACTCTTAAACTGAACCTACTTGGACAGAGCCCATGGTTCGTAGTCCGGTCCTGGTCTGGGCTTTCCCAGGTTTTAGCCTATGACCCCTGAGCTGTTCTAAATAATGCAAGCAGTGGATAATGGAGGCAAAACATAAACACAAAATCATATTTAAATATAAGGATTTAATAGCATCTAGTTTGAAAATATGTAATTGTTATGTACAAAAATAAAATAAATATAATTCTTTACAAATAACCTTTTAAATTGAGATCCTAGGAAGGGAAACATTCTATTCTCAAATGTGGTTTCCTTCCTCTCTCTCACTCTCTCTCGCTTCCTCTTTCCATTATGTATGTGTGTGCATGCACATGTGCACACATTTTTGTCTTACAGGAGGAAATGTTAACTATCTCCAGTTGTGTGTGTGTGTGTGTGTGCAGGCGCGCATGTCTGTGCACATACGTGTGTATGTGCATGCATGCATGCAGCTGTGTGTCTTTATCACAGGGTAATTTGCAGGATGTCTGCTGGCACTAAGAGTTTGTTTACATACTCCCATGGATTTACAAATGTCTCATAATTCGAGGAAATACGCCCAAGTTTCAGTCTCACCCCCCACTCTGGGCAAGTGCATCCAGACCAGTCCATTGTGAGTCTAGTTGTGCACGTCTTCCTTTAAAAAGGAATGTCCTGAAGATTTGACTGTGCACCCAACAAATCTACTTGGGTTTCCAAATTTGGTCATTTTCCATTGCTATAACCAAAACATTTAAATGAGATATCTTTAAACAGCACTACATCAGCCCAGCCTCTGCCAAGAGCTCAGTTAAAAACATTGCCTGGACCTCGTCTTAGTTCTCACAAGGGCTGGAAGCCAAGCACCCTGTCTGCAGTCAGAATGGCGAAAGGGAATACCTACACCAGAGGGTTGTGCATAGTTCTCAACATCCTGCTTGGGGTAAGATGGTAGCTGGGCAATCTTTCACGTATTTTTTTGGCAGTTATGAAGATCATATTAATTTCTTTTATAGCTTCATCCCTGTTAATGTTCTATCCTCAGATCTTTGGGGTGATCTTGCTCCTGTTTGGTATAGCAAACAGTGTTAAAGTTGGACCAGTGGAGGCAAGTATGAGTATCTTTGTGCTGTACAGTTCTTAATACCCTTATTGTGCTTTTGAAAACCAGAAGTGCAGCTTCTTTGTCCAAGCTGATATGCAGATCTGATGGTCATGGTTTGCTTTGTTGGTTAATAATGTTGCTGATATTTATTTTTCACCAGTGTTTACCTGCATTCTCTTACGCAGCCACATACTGTAACACAGGTGCTACAAAATGCGTTGCGGTACATACATAAACGCTGAGCGACACTGAGCAGAAACAGTGGGGAATACTCAGCCTCATGTAGGCTGTGTGACTGTGAGCATGTTTTTCTGATGGATTTTAGGACGGATCTCAGAGTGTCAATCTCAGCGTTGGCTTTGGCCTGGCCACCGTCTTCATCTCAGTGCTGGGGGTGTACGGAGCGTACAGGGAACAAGTTGTGCCTCTCATCCTGGTTAGCCAGCTTTCCTTCAAATGAACACAGCTGTTACACAGTAAGGGAGCAAATTGTGTATGCGGGTCACTCTGGTCATTAAAAGGCCGTGTTTCTGTGGAATCCTCAGATAAAATTTCAATTAATGCCAGTTTCAATTTAATGCTGAAGTCATAATGCACTTAAAATGATGAAGGCAAGAGACATACTGTCTGTTTGTACAAAGACACATGCTGTCTGTTTGTCCAGAGAGACATGCAGTCTATCTTCTATATTCTAAAATACAAGCAAAGTCAATAATGGTTGAAACCAGTGAAGCTGTAAGTGGCCACACAATGATCGTGTGAGATTATATCCTTCTCCATTTATTTCAGCTTTACTCTGAAGTTAAGGTCCAGAATAATATCCTGGCTCTGTTTCCAAAGGGGCTGGATCGTAACAAAGAATGTGAACTGGCTCGGGTCTCTGAGTGAAGGAGTAGGAATGTATGCAGAATGTTTCTACAGCAGACCTCTCAGTTATTGGCGGTTTGCAGAAGCACTACAGCACCCCCTTCTGCACGCACGAAACTATTTGAAAAATATTAATAAGTGTCAGTAATGCAGCTTCTCATAACACCAAACAATTTGGTAATAGGAAATGAATGTCAGTCAAATGCTCTTGAGAATACTTTCTCTTTGTCTTGATTAATGTGCATTGTCCCTGACAAATAAATAAACATAACAAACAAAGATAACATAACATAATATAACATAAACAAAAAAGTACCTAATGTAAGAGAATTACACAAAAACACCTAATTTAAGAGAATGACCCCAAAAGAGAATTACTCAGAAACAGCTAATGTAGCTAATGTCAGAATAACTGACTAACGCTGGCACATTTACTTTATGTTAATTCATGTGCATTGTCTCTGGCAAATAAATTAATAATAAACAATAAAAAATGAAATAAACATAAACAACAAATACTGAATGCAAGAGAATTACTCAGACATACCTAATGGATGAGTATGTGACAGTGTTTTGTGCGTTTGCTTTCTCCTCACAGTACAGTGTCTTAACGGTCATGGAGTTTATTCTCCTCACAGTCCTGGCGATCATAGTAACTCTCACTGAGACACAGGTACCGTTCCAGTGCCTTCCAGACTGTTCTTTCAGCGTTTATGTATGGAGTGTCACTCTTCAAACAGGACCTGCCAGGTTTTCTGTCATGGGTAAACAAAAATCTTTGTTGTTTAATCAGAAAGAGGCCATTGAGAGGGACTTGGACAAAATGATCCCACTGTCTGAAGCAAATGCAGAATCCCAACAAAAGCTCAATAAACTACAGCTAGAGGTATGCAGAACTACAACTATTACCTATCACTATAACTATCACTATAACTAATATTGCCTACCATTAATATTCTACCACTAATATTACTCTATAACATTACTATACAACATTCTAATACTAATAACACCACTAATATTCTACCATTATGCTACTACCACCAACAAGATCACCACTATTACTACAACTACTAATAAAACATTTTAACGAACAGCACTGAGCTGGAGTTTCACAGTTTCCTGCTAAACTCAATAACACTGGATGTCACTTACTTGACAATTAAGTTATTTTCTATTACTTTCCATCACATTAGTATAAATGTAAGTCTTGGTACATCAGTTTTCCATTGCATTAGTCTTTCTATTTGTTATCAGAGTAGATGCTGTGGTCTGAAGGATTACACGGATTGGAGAGAGCAGATACCACCTTCATGCTTCTGTCCTCCAGACTACATAGACAGATGTGTTGCTGTTCATTCGTTCCGTAACGCAGAGGTAGATTTAGACATTTCAGTAAAATTCAACATTAACAAGTTGTACAGGAAAGCAAGCCCTAAAATCTACTGAAACAACAAAGTTCACCATTTGATAGATTTCTTTGGATTACATGTGGATGAAAGTAGTGTTTAATGTCATTTATTTTATAAATGGTTGTGGTGTTATTTATCATAAATAACCTGGTATGTATGATTGGGGTTAGATATACAGAAGATTTGGATACGTTAACTCCGTTGTTATTTTTCATTGGATAAGATGTTTTTTAAAGGAGGGGTTTGTCTCTGTTTTGACCATGTGATCACCATGTGACGGCTTCCTGATGCAGGGGATCCGAAACCCTCATACTGCCACAGTGTCTTCTCGGTATAAAGAGCGCTATGTTTATCACATGGTAAGAGGTCAAAGTTCAGTGTGGAGCTTTGCTGCCTCCGATTCCCTTTTCATGGTTTAATAATAAACATTTCCACATTTAATGCTGCCTTCCACAGACATGTGGGCCGATCATAATAGAACAAAGGAAGAAAATCTTGAAGATCTTGCTTGGAATATTCTTCACTTTAGCAACCATAACGGTAAAATTTAAATGTTTGGGCTGGTTTGCAAGAACCAGATTAACCTTATACCCAGATTAATAAATAAATAAATACATATATTCAAAGGCGAATTGCCAACATGACAGTTTAGTCAGGCTAGTTTTAATTCAAATGTGGAAAACCAGAACAAAAGGTTCGCTTGAATGTATAAGTCAAGTCAGCAGTCAGAAATCGCATACCCTTGCACTCTAGAACTCTCCATTAATATGTGATGATACACCAACATTTCCCAGCTGCATGCAGTGAAGCCAAGCTCCCTCGTCACAGAACGCAGCTATTACTAAGACTCTATAGGCAGGTATTTTTCACTTCTGTACCGGTTGGGTTGTCTCATGCCTTTTGTCTTGATTGGCCAGGTTGCCGCGGTGATTGTTGCTTTGATGCTGTGCTATAAAATCCACACACAGTCAGCAGTGGCTGGTATCTCGCACGACAACGACAGCAGAACAAAGTACGAGCTTCAGCCAGACAGGATGTCCTGAAGTGACCTCACCCTAACTCAACCTCCATCTCCAGCCTTCTCCCGGGACCTGTACAACAGCAAGAATAGTTTGGCTTTTTTGTCTTTCCATGTTATTACATATGTTACAAGTAATTTATCACTTGACTCCAATCTGAACCTAATTTTAAAAGTAAACAAATAAAGACGTGTTTTCATTAGTTAATAGCGTAAGCGAAATGTTCAGTTTTATTACAGATGAACGAAAATTGTTGTTCATATTTTAAAAAAAAATATATAAATTAGATTGCTTATTTAAGAGCTTTGTGTTATCACCTATAAATACAGCTGTACATGTAGCTGTTGAGTTCATCAAAAACAAAGAAGGCTTGCTTTTTGTTTAGGAGATTGAGCTCCTTTAAAAAGGTACAAATATTCACATTTTCACAGAACAGAAAGGAGATATTGTGGGTAAAAGGTGTCTGTTACGTTTTCTGTGTAAAAGCAGTAGCCATAAATTTATTTGCACTGGTATCTTAATCTGCCATAGCCTCTATACACTGGGTAGTTTTTAATAAACATGCTACCAATATTCTCTAATCTAGCTTTTAATAATATCATATTAATGAATAATGAAGAATGAAGAAGGGGACAAAGGTTTATGTTTATTATATTTATTATATTGATTTATAATATAAAAATCTAAAAATCTAATGCAGGTTATTTATTTAATTTAATTTATTTATGGCATAAATAACATGATCATTTATCATAGATTGTTTTGACTGCAGTTGGTGCCTATGCATGTTATTGCTGTTGCCGGTAACATTACTGATTGTGGACTATGGGATGTGGGCTACCACTATGATGAATGGCCCGTAATGTAGATATATTATAAGCTATTATTTGTCAGCTAGCACACTAGATGGTAGGTTGCACTACAGGTGGGCTCAAATAATCGGATGGAAAGAATCACAGTTTTATATTTATAGCTCCTGCATACCGTAAAAGGCAAATTTAATCAAGCGAAGAGCTAAACCAGGAGTTTTTTTAAATAAAACTGTCTAAATTGGATCGAGTGAAACTTTTTATTATGTATGCTCCCACATGTATATCAGAGCACTTTACATTTTTTCTGGGGTTTTTTGCCATTGCAGTCCATAAAATATGAGTTATCATTTTATGAAATGTGGTTTAAGAAACTGTTTGCCACGAAATAAAAATAAAATATGCCTTTCTGCCAGTTTATGTTTTCTTTTCAAAAACTGTTTTCAACATCAAACAGTAAATGTCTATTTATATTCTTTTATGAAAAAGTGAACATATCAACAAATGTTTGGTGCACCGTAGTTTCTGAAAGAAAAAAACAGAGCTCCAATTTGCATAATAATAAATAATATGATTAATATCACTGCTATACATCAGTAACATACAGATCAGGATTGCACTAGATGCCTCAGTATCAAGGCACTAGGCAAACAATACTTTGTTATGGGAGAAAGGAAAAAGCAGGATTCTGTAGGAAGTAATCATTCGGGGGACATAGGTGGGACTAATATTTAGGCGAGGCGTGGTGATGTCAGACATGAATAGAGCTGCTTGGAGACGTGACATACACCTACTGGATAAATAATAATAATGAGAGGTTTAGTCACATGCATACTCGCAACTGTTTTATCCAGAAGCGTCTTCTTAAAAACACTGTAACATCTTCAGCAAGTTTCATCAACCTTCTGAATTTGTATACTGCAAATTGAACAGTTGTTTCAGCAGTGTATCAGTATCTGTAGATGCCTTTGTATCAGTGACCTTGGAAGAATCTGAAGTTGAAAGGAGCCAAAGGTTTGGTACTTACTGTCTTCACCTGCAGAGATGTAAAGAGGTCACAGCACAACAAATATTGTACTTTATCTAATATTGATTTAATATGACAAACCCATATAAAAATAATAATAAATGCATAGATTGGGGGTATAAGGCCCCAAAATATGATTTGTTGCCTGAGGGCAAGTGTACGGTAATATTGTTATTCGACGTCTTGGTGTGAATTTTTATTTCAATTTGTTTATTATATTGTTTTAAAAATCATAAACTTACAAATCCTGTACATCATCCGTTTATAGGACTCGTTTTGAAGTTGCTTGAGTATAGCATTACACCTTATACATTTTTACAATTGTCGCGTTATTGTCCGGTCGCTAGATGGCGCTAGTTTGATAAGCGTCTGACCGGAAGAACATTTCTTAGTACCGTCCGGTGACTGAGCAGAGATGGCGGCGCCCATGTGGATGTCTAGAAGTTTGCGAGTCCTGTCAAAGACAATTCAAGACACGTCGTTGAAGGTACAGGAATATTCCCCTCATGGGTCAGTCAGTGCGAGGTTATACATAAGTCCTGTACCGATCTGATGAACCATGTGAGTTCTCTTCTGTTCCTCAGCTGTGTGTGCAGCGGCGTATCTACACATGTCACGGTCAGCCAACATTACTCCGGTCAGTCCCCACCTTTGGTATTTCATGTTAACATGTGTATTATAGTGTATTATACTTCATTATACTGTACAGTTTAGATCAGAAGCATTGAGGAATATCGTTACGGAAGTATCTACGCTGTGTAAAAATGCTTATGTCATATGTTGCACATTTCGTTAGCAGGATCTGTAGGAATGACAGCTGCCTGTCACATAGAAATATTATCCTCCTATTGCATTATTGCTGTTTTTCATCCTATTGAATACTAGGTTTTGTTCTTTGTCTTATTTGAAAGTAAACAGCATTGGAAACGTGTGTGATTTTCTAACTAGATGTAAGAAAACTCTGTATGAGTCTAATATTTTCTAAGATTTTTTTCTTTTGTAGTGGTTGCAGCTCAGTCCATCCTGTCTACCTTCACACTGGAACTGTTTCTGATTCACATTTCCCTTCCGTAAGTCTTGTGAACCGTGATATCAGTCATAAATCAGTCTCTTTCTTTGGTGATGAATTGCTGGCTGGCTTGGCCATGTTTGCCTGCTTTGCTTCATTCCTGCTGTGCACTATAGATTACAGTGACAGACGAGCCAGACACTCTGTTCCAGAAGTTGACAGTGTTGGTTAAAGGCCACGATCGGGCTGTTCTGGACAGTTATGAGTTCTTTGCGACTCTAGCAGCAAAGGAGCTTGGCCTAACACTGGCCAAAGTGTGAGTCCCAAATTCCTGTTATTTTATACATTCTGCAAAAAAAATAATAAAAGGCAATATGCAGTGATCGCTGAGCAGTCTCTGTCTAGCACACTTAGCATGTTTACATTTCTGTGGTAGTTTCGAACCACGGAAGAAGATAGAGAGACTTACGCTTCTGAAGTCGATGCACATCTTTAAGAAACACAGAGTTCAGTATGAAATGAGGACACACTACAGATGCATTGAGGTGAGACCTGGTGCCAACAGCATTTGGAAAAGGGGGAAGTTTCAAGCTTAAGAGTTGGAGAGTGATGGACTGTGTGCAAAATGCTACGTACCCTGTCTAGTACAGACACTAGCAATTTGCATAGCAATAAAATCCTGTGTGTGTGTCAGATTCAGAGGATTACAGGTTCCACTGCAAGAGTGTTTCTGGAATATATTCAGCGCAATCTACCTGAGGGCGTGGCTATGGAGGTCACCAAGGTAACAATCACCTGATATAAACACTGTAATAAATGTAGAAAAAAATCAAGTCTCTGGATTATTAGGAAGCTGTAACATGCCTATGTGATTGAATGTGATAGCAATGAATTTAGAATACTTAGTGGAGGTCACCAAGGTAACCGAATGGCCAGATATAAACAAACTCTTGTGTCTGTTTAGACTCACTGGAAATGAATAGACTCTTACACTATTTTGATTTGCATTTTTTGTGAGGTGTGTATAAAAACCCATATTTGGGTTTATGGAAGGAGGCAGGATTTTTTAGTTATTCTGGAAATGGCACGTCATGTTTTTTGAAATTTAGCCAAATCCCTTTGAAATAAGGTTGCACTGTTTGGTTCAAGATGAAGCTATCTAAAGATAAAAACATAGTGGCCATAGGTGATTGCATCTACGTGACTGATGGACGCAACCATCAGGACCGTAAAGCACGTACACATTCAGGACGTGGTGTGTAGCAGGGCTAGTTAGCTGCTAGTTAACCATCCAAGAGCTCCAGCTACAGGGCTCTGGTCATGGCTTTTCATGTCTGTTCCAATGCAAGTTGTGAATTGTCCGTTTCTCCTTTCTAGACTGCTATAGAGACCGTTCCAGAGCACATCCAGAATCCCATGTGGAATCAACAGAAGCTGGAGGAGCAAGACAGCCAATGAGAAGCTCCTTTTGTCATTGTGACATCACTGCAGTCTCTTTGGAGATTGAGATGGTGAAGAATGCAGGACTTCTGCTCACATTACTTCAAATTATAGAAACATGCTGGTTTTGTACACATGACAAATTAAATAAGAACAGCTTTGACGTTGTGTGTCTGATATAATGTGTTTATTTGTAAACACGAGTCAGTCATTCTATTTACATTAAAAGGTTTAAAAGTTCTGCTTTCTTTTTGCGTGATTGTAACATTTTGGAAAAACATGTATTACAATGGGTTTGAGGAGATGGCTATCTGAATAAAACACCCTCAATATAATGCATCATTAGTGTTTGTGATCAGTACAAGTTTCCTTAGTTATGAAGAGGCTGTATCAAGCCTATACATTGGTACTTAATCGCAGTAAATGTAAAAAATAAAATTAACTATTGGTGAACAGTCACTGACCATCATACAAACATGTTTCTAGTGTGTTTTATTAAACACATGGCTGTATTAAACCAGTTTTGCTGTAGTTTAACAAATTTGCAGATTCTGATATGTACCTCATGGAAAAAAATTTAGGATATTTGCAGTTTGTATTAAATTTAACAGACTATCAATTGATTCTTCACTATTAGAATACTGGCATAAAAGTTTTTTGATTGGCAAATGCAATAAACATAACAATATGGAATGACTATTGAAGTATACTGCACTTACTGACGGGATGCACAGTAAATGAGTCAGATTCTCCCTCGGCTGTCCTGTTTCTGCATTATGAGAAACACAATTCTGCTTTGGCCTTAGACCGCCATGATGTTTCCATCTTCCACAATAAGGGAGACAATCTAGTTCATCTTCTCTACTGAGCTACAGTTACCATGAATATCAAAAAACGACCAATTTTAAAAATAAGCAAACTAGCACCTAGCTGAACCAACAGAAGCTTACAGACAGACAACATGACAGATGACATGCTAATAATCCATCTGACAGGATGGTTCAGGAAAGGGAAAAAGACATCAACCAATCCCTATATTACCTGCTGTGGGACATCTGGGCACCTGGGTACGCCTGGCATCACCTGGTCCTGGGACTGCCCAAGGGGTGTAGGCTGCACAGAGGGTATACAGGACCAAATCCAAATTTACTTCATAATACAGGAATATCAGAGGAGTTAGTACTGTCACTTAAAACAGGTGGACACAAAAAGTGAGATTCAGGAAAAAAATAACAGGAAAAAAGAAAGAAAAAAAACACACACACACACACACACACACACACACACACACACACACACACATATATATATATATATATATATATATATATATATATATATATATATATATATATATATATCTGTCTTACAATTTTCTTGTATCTTTATTCCTACCTGCTCTGATACACAACCAAAATAAATATGTACAGCCCCTGTCCCAGGAGTCTGGGAGCTGTGACGTGCTCTAGGTGAGAGGTTGAACACCATGTCAACACTGTGAGGTCCTTACCAGTGCCGTAGGGTTGACCTCAGGCCCTCGTTGTGTTCAGGCCCTCGCTGTGTTCAGACCCTCGCTGTGTTCAGGCCCTCGCTGTGCTCAGGCCCTCGCTGTGTTCAGGCCCTCGCTGTGTTCAGGCCCTCACTGTGCTCAGGCTCTCACTGTGTTCAGGCTCTCACTGTGCTCAGGCTCTCACTGTGTTCAGGCCCTCACTGTGCTCAGGCCCTCACTGTGTTCAGGCCCTCACTGTGTTCAGGCTCTCAGTGTGTTCAGGCCCTCACTGTGCTCAGGCCCTCACTGTGTTCAGGCTCTCACTGTGTTCAGGCCCCCACTGTGCTCAGGCCCTCACATTAGAGCAGCATCCCCTGTAAAAACAGCTTGGGTTCATTTCGCTCTCCTCTCTCCTGTTTGTGTCCCTCCTACTCTGCCTTTTCTTGTGTACGTGGTTGATTCATATTAACTAATGCATCTGGGGCACATACGCTGCTGACTCACCTCACACACACACACACACACACACTCACACACACACTCACACACACACTCACCTCACACACACACACACTCTCACACACACACACACACACATACACACACACACTGACACACACACACACACACACACACTCACACACACTGACACACACACACACACACACTGACACACACACATACTGACACACACACACACACACACACACACACACACACACACACACACACACACACTCACACACACACTCACCTCACACACACACACACACACACACAAAAGAACAGAAATTGTGAATTTTCGATTTGTGTTCCTATATGTGGGTCATTAACTCTACTTACTATTTTTATCCTTGATACATCATGATCATCACACACTCTTTTGCCTGCTAAATCAGACACTCTAGTCCAGTAGAAACAACAGAGCATCTCATAAGCACCCCTCTGTGTTTTGCTCCACAGATTCAATCTGACATTACCCTGATTAAGAACCTTTCTCCAGCCATCCATTATTGATTTATTTTTGCCTGAAAAGCATGTTCAGATGAGCTATGGGGATGAAGGCTAAATTCACAAACACACTGCTCACGATCTGAAAAGAAACCATGACAACAGCCAGAGCACCAGAGACTGACGATGCTGTACGTGCATAAACAAAGGGTTTCCTAGTGGAGGAATATCAGAGGAACAAAAGATTAATGAGATTAGGGTGGACTGGACCGGGTCACTGTGTCCTGAGGGTCAATGGACAGTCGTAGCCACACACGCATATTCTGACTGGAAATTCAGGCAGTGTTAATGATCCTACCTTTGATCCAGGTAGGTTCTTTCCTTACCTTATCAGGTGTGTAGTGTTGTGGACCAACAGATGTGTGTGTTTCAGCGTGATTATCTATGTGCAAGAGAGGCCCTAGGGAAAAGAGACAACATCTTGCATTCAAGTCCACCTGCCTTCCAAAGGGATGACTATGTTCTCCTTCAGGAGACAAAAACAATCAGTCCAGGATAACAGCACAGGCTAGCAGCAGTATCCTGAACAATCAGTCCAGGATCTCAGCACAGGCTAGCAGCAGTACTCTCAACAATCAGTCCAGGATCACCGCACAGGCTAGCAGCAATACCCTAAACAATCAGTCCAGGATCTCAGCACAGGCTAGCAGCAGTACCCTGAACAATCAGTCCAGGATCTCAGCACAGGCTAGCAACAGTACCCTGAACAATCAGTCCAGGATCTCAGCACAGGCTAGCAACAGTACCCTGAACAATCAGTCCAGGATCTCAGCACAGGCTAGCAGCAGTACCCTGAACAATCAGTCCAGGATCTCATCACATCTTTTTACAATATTTAAAATGTTGAAATGTAACATTTAATGTAAAGTACATTTGCTAGGCTAATGCCAGTTTTACAATTAATATATCCAAATTAATGCTCACAAAAAAGTCTCACAACAATGATTATTTAATTAACTCTACCTTTTATCAGTACATCAATAGCATTTTTCATTATTGTTATAAGTTATTATTATATTATTATAAGTTCTCTAAATAACTTGTGTGTATAGATAGATAGATAGATAGATAGATAGATAGATAGATAGATAGATAGATAGATAGATAGATAGATAGATATAATGTGCAGTTTCACAAAAAATGTAAAAAAAAATATCATTTAATAATATAATTTGTACATTTAGAAATTATCTTGATTTATTTCTTTGAGTGTCCATTTTTCTACAGACTACTATAATGCAGTCATTACTTTTAATAAATGGACTTTAATGTTCTGTGTTTAAATAAACAGTAAAAAAAAAAAGAAGTCAGTTTATTTTAACTTTATTTTTGACTATGTGAAAAGCGCTTATATTTTTAACCAACTCACATTCACAAATCCACACAATTCAGCCACAATAGCAAAAATATGGTCATAATGACAAAACTTTACCCACATTGAAGGCTGTGCTAGCTGACTTTACCCACATTGAAGGCTGTGCTAGCCCCTTAAGGAGGAACTCAAATATCTTGGGAAACCTAGGGTAACCTAATCAGTCCAAATTCATTTGTGAACCCTTCACGACTTCTGCTTCTTCCTCGCCCCGGAGGGTCGAACACTTTCATCATCATTCCACGTGCTCCACGGGCTCCTTGCCCCATCCGGACACCCTACCCTCAACCCCTGACCCCACGATCGCTGTGGAGACAACACACCTTACCTGAGCTTCTTCATCAGAACAGAAACAAAACAGAACACGCCTCACTCCCAAATGTGGGATGATCTGATTTCAAACTTTCAAATTCAAAATCTTAACAGGGAAGCTGGAACTGACCAGTGACAAGAGACATTCCGATCACATGACCCACCTGGATTGATCAGGTGCCATCTGCTCCTCTGAAGGCACTTCTGAGTTCTCTGTTCAATCTGTAAACTCGTCCAACTGCTCCCCTGTGTCAACCTCCATCTGATCAACAGCTGAAGCAAGGAACACAAGCCTACACTGAAGTAATCCTCCGACTTTTTTATTTAGGATTGTTCAGGGTGAGCTATATTGGATGGGACTATTGTATTGTGCCTGCTAACGACAGGAAGCAGGTGTGTGTGAGTGAAGTAGAATATTTATTACAGAACAAACTCCAATCAGGGACAAACAGGGTTTTCAGAGGCAGACAAAAGCCAAAAAACAGTACAGAAAGCAAAAAGGGAAACAACAACAGAAGAAACAGATCAGAAACTCAGCTAAGGCAAAAAAAAAAAAACCTCACAGTGAGTCCACACACAAAAGAGTCATATAAAGGGTGCAAGTAATGTCCTTCAGGTGTGTAACAAGGAGGAGTGGCTTATAAAGGGTGCAGGTAATGTCCTTCCGGTGTGTAACAAGGAGGAGTGGCTTATAAAGGGTGCAGGTAATGTCCTTCCGGTGTGTAACAAGGAGGAGTGGCTTATAAAGGGTGCAGGCAATGTACTTCAGGTGTGTAACAAGGAGGAGTGGCTTATAAAGGGTGCAGGTAATGTCCTTCCGGTGTGTAACAAGGAGGAGTGGCTTATAAAGGGTGCAGGTAATGTCCTTCCGGTGTGTAACAAGGAGGAGTGGCTTATAAAGGGTGCAGGCAATGTACTTCAGGTGTGTAACAAGGAGGAGTGGCTTATAAAGGGTGCAGGTAATGTCCTTCAGGTGTGTAACAAGGAGGAGTGGCTTATAAAGAGTGCAGGTAATGTCCTTCAGGTGTGTAACAAGGAGGAGTGGTTTGTAATTAACAGGCCAGTGAGGCAGACCAGCAGAGGGCACCAGGTCTATTAACACATGATATACTGTACAGCCTTATATAAGACAGTACTGTGTTTTTGTGAATTTTGACACATTGTATTAGAGACTTCTGCCACTCAGACTTTCTCTTAAAGTGTAATAAATATTCACCTGTATGTGTGGAGCTAAACCTGTAGCTCTACTTCTGACAGCTAAACATTTGAGGGCGTAAATGATGACAGAAATAAATATGAATTTGTCGGAGACCGTCAAACTCACTTTGGACCAAATCCATGACAATCTTGTATGACCTTTGACTGAATCTTAGAGACATTCTGCCATCTCACCAACCATTTTTTTGCACAGTTCTGATTTTGAGACTTCTAGCCTCTTTTTAATTGCACAACCCTAAGGTCCTGTTTAGGTGCAAAACAACGCCTACCATTGCATGCTGGGAATTACAGCAGATAAGTGAAACTAAAAACACATCTTTGTACAAATAGCACAAAACTTTCAAATACATCCACAGCAGCAGATGTAGTTTTGGATTGTGAAGCTCAGAATTGTATCCAAAGGAAAGAGTGTAGGAGACCTAGATCCAGCTATACATCTAGGTAGAGAAGACTGACATTTAGTTGGCATTTTTATCGGAAGAAACTTACAATTACGGCTGAATTGAGGGTTAAGGGTCTTGCTCAGGGACGGACAGCTAGCGATATCTTGTGTCTTACCATAGTGACTAATGGGAACAGTTATCCTGGGTATGTCCTATACGCAATATTTAGCAATATTTCGCCATCTAAAAGACCAGATCTATATTCTAGGTTTCATGTTATATTTCATCACGCTACTCTAACAGCTATAATCGCATGCTGGAGTTGAGTTTTCCTACAGCTAGAGGAATACCTTCATAAACACAACTGCTAGCTACTACAAATGAGGTGCCATTAATAAACCGATTCATTTATTCCAACTGCCACACAGCTGGTTATTAGATTTTATGTCTAGCTGGTAATACACGAGTCATAACGTAAATGCCGAGGTTTGTTCGTGCAGGAGATGTACTTACCTTATGACAGTAAAACCTGCGTCCAAACGACTTAATGGTGTTTTTAATCGACGGGTCGACAAACAGATATGCTTATAGCTGTACAGCTAGCTGAATATATGTATATATTTAACTTAAAATTTAAAAAACAGGCCTAACGCAGCATATGCTCACAGCCTCGGGTCGTGACAGGTTTTAAATGGCGGTATCTGACGTGGCTGCATCCACCGGAATGGATGTATTTCACTTTATACGCATCCATGTCACTGCAGGTCTCCTGTATGGGGCAGCCCTAAGCGCCCCTGCCTTTACAACCTTAGCAAAACGCTGTCAGTCAAAACAACGTGGGCCTTGAAAACCTGCTAGCAATGCATCAGCACGTAGAGGTCTGACAAACTCCTTACAAAAGCAAAGTAAAAACAGGTCTAAAGTTAAAACTAGAAAAAAAAAAATTTAATAGAAGCTTTGAAAAGCTCCACCTGGTTAGTCATCAAGTGCAGTGCACCCACGCAGAAACGAAACGCCAACAACTGCAGTCAAGACCCTTCACTGCAGGCTACTGCGGGCCGACCTGTCCACGCACTCCAGCCGCCCACGCGTGGACACCTTGTCCCTGAGCTTCGGAGGATCCGACACTAATGGCACAAGAGGTCTAGCAAACTTTAGATAAATGTTACATATATTTATTTATTTTCTGACACACTGACCAGACAATAAGACAGGTCAACGTCTGGGTTTATTAGAATCGACTTTAATGAAATGGAAAAAAATTAAATAGGCTGCATACTACAACTAGTAAGATTTAAAGATTAGTGTTTGTGACTGTTGAGTGATCCTTTAAATAGCCATAATCAAATGTTTAATATAGATAATTTCACTAAATTTAAAAAATGGACAGAAATTGTCACAAAACAAAAGAAAGTGGTAGCCTAACGGAGAAAACTAATAATATATACTAGGAAGCATAAAAATATAATGAAAGGATTGCCTATGCTGTACAAACTAAATCTGATTTCCTGATTTAGAGTGATAAATCCAGGCATTTATCTTTTAGGATTTGAGGTACCTGGCCTGTGACTTACCCACTGACGTTTAGCACATCAGTGACACTGTGGGCCAGGTTCCCAGACCAAGATTAAACCTGACCCTCGATTAAGAAATAAGAATAGTGATTTACCTGACCCTATATTAAGAAATAAGAGAAGTGATTCACCTCCCCCTATATTAAGAAATAAGAGAAGTGATTCACCTGCCCCTAGATTAAGAAATAAAAATAATGATTCACAAATTTGTGCCAAATATAATCCATAATCCATGTCCAGGATACTGTGTATCCTTGTAATTTGATGTGTTCTAAAATGTTTAATATGATGTAAATTAGCAAAGCAACCACACACTTACTTTAGTACTATCGGGCAGTGTCGTACATTAGTTCTAAACTGAACATACTGGATTAAGTTTAACTCTACTTAGTTTTACCTACGTACCGGGAAGCACATGAGTTTAAAGAAAAGTTTATTATGTAATTTCATTTTTGAAAGTTTGACAAATAAACAAACATAGGGTAATAAGGTAAACTGACACACCAAATAAAGTGCCAGAACTAGTATTTACATCAGAATTACAAGACCAGGTACAATACCAGGCCAGTGAAAGGGTTAATCTGTACAAGGGAAGGCTACAATGTACGTCATCCACGTTGGCGACAATAAATCCTCCGCATGGCGATGACTGTAAATAAAACAAACCAAAGATACGACCGTCCCGTTATTCTTGGCTGAGAATGTGCGAGAGCTCCTTGATGTACTCGATGGTGCACTTCAGCGTCTGGATCTTGGTGAGCGGCTGCGCCCTGCGGCTGTAGGCCGGCGGCAGGTAATCGCGCAGCTGGTGCAGAGCTTCCGCCAAACTTCTCATGCGCAGTTTCTCGCGCTCGCTCGCCTTCATTCGCCTCTTGGTCGACATCTTCGGCCTGGGCGCCCCCAGCTGCGAGCTCTTGGAGGGTTTCCTTCCATGCCGCTTACGCGCAAAGTCGGCGAGTGTTTGGCCGGCGCGGGCATTTCCCTGGCTCTCGGGGGACGAACACGCGGAGTAAAAAGAGGACTCCGGTGATGAAGACCTGCACCTGAGCGAGCCCTGCTGGCGCGCGAGGTCGCCGTCTTCATCCCTCCAGTCCCACTGTCCCAGGAACTTTGCTGTCACAATATCTGCCGCTAAGCCGCCGTCCATGTGAGCGAGCCCGTCGGGGAGGCCGTCCATGTGGTCAGCGCGCTGCAGGGCGAAAGTGCGCTGAGAGCGCGCAGGTGAGCTTTTATACACGCGGCGCTGGCCTTTAGTTCACGAGCACACAGCGCGCAGTTCAAAGAGGCCTCGAGTGCGACCAGCGGCGTTGGCTGTCACCGAGGTGCGAATAAGGCGATATAACCGGGTAATGCGTACGAGAAAAGAAAATAATTAGATTCCCCTTTTGTGAGAAGTGACTTTAAATAGAAGGGGCGGCCATTCTCAGTTTAATGTGACACGTCTCGGGAAACGCAATAGACGAACGAGCAAAACACTTAGGATACACTAGCGTTCTTTTAGGAATAAGAAATTACATTTGACATGCTGTTGGCGAACGTACTCGCCGGTTAACTGGCTGGACTTTTGCGCCTGCATACAAAAAGCCATTGTTATTATTGCGATATGTTATTTATTTCCAGATACCCTTAAAAAATAGACACAACCGAAAAAGGGCACAGTGTTTGTCGCAGCTGTCAGCAGAATCCGTTTCATGCGGGCGTTTCATGTCTGCAAAGGTGTGCAACATGTCACTCCCGATCAAGGCACACCACTGTAATAAACTCCGCCGCATTAGTGACTGGGTGACGAAACGTTTGCGCTCTCCACACAGAGGAAGCGACACGTTTAGTCATTTACTACGTCATTAGGCTTTGACTGTCGCTCTATCTTTAAAAACACGGGATGAGCAATACCACTGCTCGCTTTTGAAAAAAACGGGTCGGTTTCTATGACTAAACAGTTATCTGTAATCTCTAAACCACATTAAATACGATTCAGGTAGCAGATCGCATCTATTTTTGTTGCAAAACACTCCTAAAACAAATGAACACTGTAAAACAAATGAACACTGACCCACATTTATGCCCAATATATTTTTTTCACTTAGGTTTAAGTTTCAGTCTCTCCACTAATGGCCGAGGGCTGTCTACTGAACAATCTGACCCTTCACTCCTTCTACTGGACGTCTGTATTTGGGGAGGTGTCCCTGAGAAGACCACACCGAGTGGCTGACTTGAGGACTTTGTGGTGTCTGATCTCTGTTTGGTGCGAACAGGGTTTAGTTTCATGAACACCACACTGCTCCTGTTCTGTGTTAGGTGGGGCAGAGCAGTTTTTCCAGCATGCTGCAGCTTGGACCTCGCTTTGCTTTTGAACGTGTTTTTTCTGTGATCTGTTCTGTTGTCATTCTCCACATCACTGTCTTCACTGGAAGAACCTTGGCTTGTGCAAACAGTCTTCTTACAAGTCCTCTGTTGGTTTGTGTGCTCCATGTCACTGAATGGTCTGTCATGTCCAGGGTCAGAGTAGCTTCTCTGAGGCAATACTGAAGACGGTAGAGAGTGTTTCAGTTTAACAAATCTGGATTTAGGAGGCACTCTGTCGAGAGAGCACTCTTTTGGCTTCTGTGTATTTGTGGTGGCTGTGGTGTCCTTTAACACACGAGCACCAGGTCTACTAGGACCTGACTGTCGATGTTGTTGAAGAGGAAGTATATGACGTTTAGTCACTGGCTGGCAAGATTTTGGCTTTAAACTACGACCTGAATCTGTGTCCTCTGATTGGGAAGTATGAAGTATGATTCTGGTTAGATGTTCTCCTGAGTTCAGAAGGTCCTCAGACTTCCCCATGTTCCTTTTAAGAACCCTCTCTCTCAGTGGACATTCTGAGAGGCCTTCAGCCTGCAGAACTGTTAACTCTCCACAGTCTGACTTAACAGCAGTGGATGAGCTACAATCTGATGTTCTGGCCCCTTCGTCCACGTTATTCACAGATCCCAGATCAGCCTTACTGCACTGAGGTTGAGAACATGGGGAAGCAGTGAAGGATAAAGCCTCCCAGTCAATACTGCTCAAGTGCAGCTGGTTAATCACAGTGGACACTGAAGGAGAGCTCTGGGCCTGTGGGGCAGTACCTGTAGGGCAGGGGGAAGAGGGTAGTCCTCGCTGGCAGTCCTGTGGGGTAGGTGGGGCATCTGCGGCTGCTTGGGTCTCACTTCCTTCCGATGACCGTTTCAGCGATTTTGGTGCATCGTGTGGTGGGATTGTGGGAGCTACAGTTCGCAGGGCTGTTAAGATGTTCTGGTTTGTCTCCAAAGACGCTGGGAGATGAAGTCCTGACGAGGTCTGCAGAGACATCCGAGCAAAGAGATCGGAGAATCCGTCGGGGGACTCGGTAGACTTTACTTTTTCCACAGTAACTTTCTTTTCTGTTGACAGATAAGACATGAACTTAGTGTTAAAAGTGCCTTCACGTTACCAACATGTAGTATTGAAACAGTAGAGAAGTGGTACATTATGAGAGTTCAGGAATCTGAGCTTTACTGAGAATTTCAATATCAGCTAAGTCACATCCACACATGACCAGTTTAACATTCATTATAAGCCCTCAGAATACTGCACAGTATATACTGAGAGGCATTAAAGGTACTTTGGGAGCTCAAGGATTTTGTCATGGCGATCGTCTCTGCAGTCTGCGGACATGACCGATGAATGAATTCCAGGAGGTCTTTTGGATCAGGTAAATCTAATACTCACATTTTGATTATCTGCTTTTCAGGTCTTCTGGACACCACACAACAGCCTTTTCTCATTCAGAATATATTTTGCTAAAAGTTGGTCTGATCAGTGCCACAAGTAAAATTAAGTTAATTAAAACTTTTTTGAAAGTATTTTTCTATTTTGTTTGCTAAATTTGGCAGCATCCTTAGGTGGTAATGTATGGTGAATATCTTCTGTTTTACAAACAGAATTTTAACCATTCTTTTGTAACTAAATAAGTGTAATAAATAAAATTGTTAGACTATATGTCTTCTTCTAGTTGTTTTTAAGTATGTGAGTATGGGAGACAGAGGGAGCAGATGTGTGTGTGCGCGCGTGTGTGTCTCAGGACAGTAGAGCACGGTTAAATGGACAGGGCCGTCAGTGGACACCCTGTGTTAATCAAAGCGTTTACGTGCCCAGGGACTGCTGGGAGCGACAGTGCAAGTGTGAGAGGGTAGCGATGCAGCCCCCACAGGGTGTCACAACCACAGTCCCGCCCTTTGACCTCTGATGACACACACAAGGGTAAAGCACCCAGAACCCATCAGGGCTGCCATGTCCCTGGAGCTGACTGCGGTTTCCCTGAACCTGAGGCCTAAGGCATATATATATATACACACACACACACACACACACACACACACACACACACACACACACACACATATATATATATATATAAAAAGTTGGTGTTGTAGAATGATTACTGGGAGAAAATAGTTTTTTTTTAATACCAAATGAGAAAAGTGTTCTGGGGTCATTACATTAGTTCTGTAATGGAGTTTCTAGTACATGCTTTGTTGTTAATTACATTTAATTACATTTGTCCCTTTTTACTTTTATTTTATTCTGTGCCTTAATCAAAGTGGCCCAACTGTGATGTAATAGGATGTTGTGTGATGTGTGCATATAGCACGTGCGTCATGATGAGTGTAGTATCGTGTACCATGAGTACGATATCTGTCTGTACAGCGTCCTTGAGTCTGAGAAAGGTGCTATATAAATGTAAATGATAATAATAATAATAATAATAATAATAATAATAATAATAATAATAATAATGATAATATTGTCAGTTAGTTTTCAACAGGCAGCCCTACGCTTTGATCTGCTGTCCTTGGCCTCTGATATTTCCTTGTGGAAGAGCTGGACGAGGTGTGGGTAGGACACCGAGAACAGGTTCTCCTCTTCCACAGTCCTCACTACATCTGGATCGTCAGGGGGACAGTCCTCAGGAAACACGTAATGATCTGCACAAATTACACATGCATGTTTGAACTGACACATATCATAAAAACTTGGCACTGGATCAATCTCACTGATGCATTTGGAGGAAAATACACTTTTCTTTATGTTAAAACCTTTTTTAATACATTTTAGTTACATTTTAGGTTACAAAAAAATCTGAAAACAGACTAAGGCACTCTTGAATTACTGTTAAGTTTTATAATATCTGTAATGAACCTTTGATATGCGACCCTGCGCCAGTTTGCCTGGCCTGGGGTGGGGAGTAGAGCCCAAAGTTCACAGTGTCTAGAGGAAGCAACTTTAGCACTTTAGGACGATGCATTTGTTCCGTCACCTGTGGTCCACAAATCACACCGCCCACCTCCACACCCCAGTTCTCTTCACAACAAGACACTAACAAGACCAACAGCGACGCATGTCACACTTCTGGCCCTCTAGACAAGCAGCCCTGTCTGAAAAATAACTACACACTGGAATTTCAAATCGGTAAAGCAGGTTAACTACTAAATGTACCTTATACCACACGGCCCCCAGAAAGCACTAACCCAAGTAAGGAGAGAGTGGAGTTTGTTACAGTGTTACGAACAGACTGAGGTTTAAGGAAGGTAACAGTGACCACTTTCTCCTCCTTTCCAAACAGGAAATGCGTAACCCTACCTGGTTTCCTCCAGATGACTTCAAAGCAAGAGAGCCCGTTCCTTATGCGACGCTTGTATATTCTGTTTCACAGACAACAGGTTCTGAGCAGAGGAGTACTGGATGTGTTGTTGTTTATTTGTTCTTTACAGTGATATCTGTTAACATGTGGAAATCTCCGTGTAACAGAAAGGGGGCACAAACCGAAGGGGCTCTATCTGTGTCGGCATTTCTGTCCCGTGTCTTCGGTTCACAAGTTCCACGTAGGTCAGGAGTTCTAGAACTTTCTTGCTGGTATAATGTTTAGGCCACTCCAGCTTGTCCAGAGCAAAATTCTGTTCGATAAAAACAATCACGAAAGTCACCATGTACAGTAGAAAATGCACTACATCAGAATATAAACTAAACATATTAGTCTAATATGTTTGTATAATATATAGCGTATACAATATTAAGAAGGACTCTACATTTGTAAAACCAAACCCAAACGCAGTAGAGAGACTAAGACCTGCATCAGGAGTAAATTGGGTTTCCTTCTTCTGAAACTGTAAATGGGTTTGTCCTTTGGGATCAAAAATTCATTGATGATCTGCAAGGTGAGATGGACTTCACAGTAAATTGTGCAACATTGCTTGGGCTATATATATTACTATAGGCTTAACCACACTGATACACTCACCTCTGTGAAAGGGAATTTGTCACATGCAAGGGTTTTCCTAGAAAGTGACAGCTATCATTAGAATTCTGAAGACTCTGAATGTGACAATTACACACACACACCGAGTTATATACACACACACATGCACGCGTGCACACACACACACACACACACACACACACAGATGTATACATACACACACATACAAGTAAACAAAACATTTAGCTTTGTTAATGAATTTGATATTAGATATGTGAATACTAAGTCACTTTTTAATGTTGGCTTCAACGGCGGAAGCCTGGCGGGCATGCTCAGAACGATGCCAATCACAGGGACACTGGGAGTCGTAGTCCTGAGGCTGACAGAAACGTTTACTGTCACAGAACACGCAGCCATTTCGCTCATGGGATTTAGCAGAACCTAGGACAGCCACAGCAGGACGAGAATGCAAAAAAGCAACTACTTTATACAGTCAGTTAGCAAGTTAAAAGGGGTAGTGGTGTCTCAGTAGTGAAGGTACTCGACTAGTAATCGGAAGGTTGCTGATTCAAGCCCCCCCCACTGCCAAGTTGCCACTGTTGGGCCCCTGAGCAAGACCCTTAATTCTCAGTTACTCAAGTTGTACTCAGTCATAACTGTAAGAATTAAACTGACCTCAGAAAACATTTGGCAACCTTACCAGGGTGATGACAGACCAGACAGTGGCTGACCTTCTTCCCAGGAAGCTGCAGAGTCTCTGAGGTAGATCTCTTCCACTCATTGAACCTATAATCACACAGAGCACACTGCACGTCTAACTGGGTCGCATCAATAACCTTGGCCGTCAGCTCTCAAAGTGCCCGGCCTGTGACGGCCAAAACGTGAAGGACGTGCAGTTATGAGATCAACAGCTGATCAGTCCACAACCAGAAAACATAATGGTCCAATAACTGCAACTGAATCTGAAATTAAGCATCTTGTTCAGGGGTCCAGAAGTGCTTGTTCTCCCTATGTGTGTGTGTGTGTTTGCCCTGTTTACACCTGTGTGGAGTGGGTGTTTGCCCTGTTTACACCTCTGTGTACATAGAGCTACAACGTGCTGTCCTTCCGTCAGCCTGCTGCTGAGAGTCATCTGTGCTCTGCACTCTGCAAGGCACCTGACCTCAGCTAACCATCCCTCTACACCTCCTCCGTTAGCTTGGTCCCTCTGGCCTCTAACACCACCCCTTCCCCAGTTCCGCAGACACAACGGGCAGAAGCAAATTTTGGGTGTGTTTCTTTAAAAAAAAAAAAGTCTTTATGTTGCATTCTTACTTTTGAAGAAGTGTTTGTCCTTGAAGATTCTTTATCAGCTTAAGCGTTTGTTCCTTCCCAACACCCGCAACCCCCTATAGGAGCCGAACAGAAAGGGATTACAGGGCTGGCGTCGGGTCCGCGACTGGCAGAGGAGCGCCAGAGTGACGTGCGGCACACCTTAGGCAGGTAGTCACAGCCCAGCAGCAGGGCCACGCCCACCAGTGTCTCTCGCTCCAGCTGCAGTTCTTCTGTCACTCGGGACATCCTATAGCAGTCTATCTGAGGGTCCTGAGGAGCACAACACAGACATGGGAAACACAGGCTTTCAGAAGCCAGGAAAGGAGCACATTTCATGGAAAATACAGAATTTAACATTTAACTGTTTAAAAACAGGATCATTGTAACTGGTGAATCAGTGACTTGGTGTCTTTATAGAAGTAAAGGAAGTTATTTGGCACGTGAACATATGCAGTACAACAGAGAATGGGAAAAAAAAAAAAAAAAACTTATACAGATTGTTGACAATTCAAGACCCAATAACGAGTGCGCTCCTGTGGAAGAACAGCTAACTGTGAACAGCAACTGAACTAAACTGAATTGAACCGGTCCTTTGAACCCCACATCGCTGATCTTAGTAATAACGTTCGATGGTTTGCACACCCAAGGCATATTCTAAGAGTTTAGTGCATCATGAAGAAGAGACCTTAGTGTTCATGTTGAAGTTTCTGTAGACAGTCTGAGCTCCATAGAGGAAAGCATCTCCATCGTTGGTGATGCAGCCGTCCACAAAGCCCTGCGAGTCCAAGAAGGCACAGAGAGCCTCTGCCTCGCCCGCGGCCTGTACCCAGGGCACGCCCAGACAGTCCAGCATCTCAGCACACTGACCGAGAACACCACGCAAACCAGACAACATCTAAGGGTCACAGGATTCTGGCCATACATACAATACAAACATGCATGCATAGTAGTGAGCCAGCTAAAAACAGGTGTGGTCTTTATAAATACAGTGAGAGACCCCTTTCTTTGAGGTACACTTACCACTTCACTATTAATATGGGCTACCAATCTAATTTGGTCAATTCTATATTATTATTAAAAGCATCTACACGCATGTGTGTACACTCAGCACCCACTTTATTAGCCCACAATCCTTACCTCTCTAAGGACAGCCTTAAAGCGCCCCCTGCTGGTGCTTTTTAGCACTGCGTGTTTGGGGGCACCTTTGGTTTTAACACCACGGAAACCCATCTCGGTTCTCTTGCTCATGGTTTCTGCTTTGATCTTGGGAGCTTCTCCCTCCATAACAAAGACCAGCTTCACACCCATCCGAAGGAGAGAGGAAGCACGAAAAAACAAATTGCTGCAAGAAAAGCATAAATTAACATAGAAGAACTGAAGGAGCATGACGGTCTGCAAGGCAACACCCGGAATTTTCAACCATTATTTGACATCATTTTTTAATTTTGTCTGAGATCTGGTGTGGATTTAGTGATTTCCATGTCTTGTGTTGGTCTAGTGTTGGCTGAACTATGTCCTTACATCCTATCTTTGCCCACATGCCTATATCGCAAGAGATGAAACTTCATTACAGAATATTTCATACTTTTACCAAATGTCTGTGTGTGAAGCTTCTTGTTCTCACCGTAGATGTGGCTTCGTGACTTTGCCCATCATGGCTTGTACATGTTGGGCCTCACAGACCCAGAGACTGAGATCCACAGCCAGGGTCTTACCTGCAAGACTGTACAGTGACACAGTCTCCTGCACTGGGCTCAGTACTGACCACAGCTCAGTCACCCCCATAGCCTGCTAGACAACAGGAAACCAAAGCTGAGGCTAAACCAAGCACAGCAAAGTCATTGGGACAAAACTAAAAACAACATGAAGACACGAGCAGCAACCAATAAGTGAATGCCATCAAAAATTTCAGATTGTTGAACCAGGTCTAGTTGTTTTTTGCGGGATGACACTGGAGACCACAGTATTAATAGCCTGTTTTCCACAAACCTTGAGATATCTAGACAATGCTTAAGTACTTTAGTATTTAATGTACTTTAGTCTTGGAGATCAAGTTCTTGCTTGTTTCCTACGTGGTTGTTTTAATGCACAGACTCACGTGACCTCAGCTGTCAGTGTTGTAAGAACTGAGAACGGTCAAGTAATTTTACACTCTTTTAGATCTTGTTTTTTTTAGCACCGTTGTCCCTCCATAAGCAGAAGCTTCAGAGGAATATGTTTGGGGTTTTTTTACAGTTCTTTGGTACATGCACCAAATCAATTTAAAATAAAGTATAATGCAAACAACCTGCTCAAGAGAGACCACCGCAGTGAAACCGTTTCAGGGAACTCCGATGCGCTGTAACCTGTTAGTAAGAACCACTTACAAACGTTGTTGTTGTTTGTTTATTTGTTAGTTTGATCCCGTGTTGAACACACTGAAATGTTCACATGCTGCCCGACAATATTGCGCTACCGAAATAGATGACAACAACAATAACGACGAACCACGATCCGCGTACTTTACATTATAAACTACAACAGATGCAGATTATAACTTTTAACAAGTCATCTGCTTAAGATCTGGACCAAACGGGTACTGTGCACCTACCTAGATATCCAACTAAAGAACTTTAGGGTTTACGAAGGTTGAAGAATTTAGCTGTTCCGTCTATAATTTAACACGTATAATATCAGATGAATATGCTTGATGCGCGGCCCCCTTTAAATGAAGTTTTTTATATATATAGTTATATACACCGACACGGACTGATTTGCGCTGAATTAAACACGTTAACGTTTGAATGTTTCTTCTTCGGCGCCTCTTCCCAAAGCGCCGTTTCTTCCGCATGTACCGGCATCGCCCCTAGCGACGCGGAGGGCGCATAGCGGTTTCATTTGAAATAACGTTAGCTGAGTATTTTAAGATTGTTAAACTCATCCGTTAAGCCTACATGGTACTGCCCAGCATTGGAAAATAAACGATCCCGGAATGGTGTTGAAAACGGGTAAAATAGTGACGTTCATCCGACGTCACTTCAAGGCTCCCGATGATGACGTGTCCTATGACTTCCGGTGTGGTATCTCGGGGGTGAAACTGCTAGACAACCGCCTTGACTCACACGAGTGAAATACTCCTCATTATCCAACGTAAGGATTTGATTTTGTTCAGACTGGGTACACGTGTGTTTCGTGTGGCTGTGTTAATGGTGTTAATGCTCCTCTAACCCTCACCTAACCCAGTGGCATGGCCTGCGGGAGCGGCTCAGGTTGGAGCTCCGCACGGCTCTCATTTGTGTCTTTGCTTTATACAACTGTGGACACGCGATTTAAATGTCTGTCTCCCTCGTGCTGCGTAGTGTCTTCATTCCGGTGTGGTGCCTTCACGAGCAAATGTTCATAATCAAAAGGCGAATGGCACCAATATCTACCTGAATGGCTGGCTAACTAACTAGCTCGCTCTGGTCCTCTGATTGATGCCATGACTGCGTGATAACGTCCCTCACTGGCTCAGGTGTCCTTCTGCTCGTACAGCTGGCCACATGTAACGCTTTTCTCTGTTCTCGAAACAGCATGGTAACAGACGTGCAGCTGGCCATATTCGCCAACATGCTGGGGGTGTCCCTGTTCCTGCTGGTGGTACTGTACCACTACGTGGCCGTTAACAATCCCAAGAAACTCGACTGATCCTCGTGAGGTAACTAAATCAGCATCCTTAATCTGCTCCTCGGATGTCGCCATCCTCTTCAGGTTTTGGCCTTTAGAATAGACGAGAGCTTGTGTTGAAGCAATACACTTTTTCTTCTAGGTTAAAGTTTGCGACAGGGGACCATGGGCAACGTTGCCGAGCAGAGGACAGCGAAGGCCTTATTATTTTATAGGCAAATGTAAATAAATTTGTACATGTTCCCATTTTGGTGTTCTTTATTCTTAAATGCAGTTTCATACATGCTACGTATAAGAAATTCAGACAAGAGGTGCATTTTAAAGGTTTTAATCCATTTGTACATGATCAGCTGTGTGTGTGTGTGTGTGTGTGTGTGTGTGTGAGGTTACCCAACTAGTCTCAGACAGCAGGAGTGTTTCAGCTATGTCAAGATTTGCCTTTGTCAACCATGTCCTTAAATGTGTCCGTCCTGTCATTAGATTGTACTGCGTATCATCTTAATCCTGCAAGTAGATTGTCAAAATGCTAATTCTCTAGGTCTAAAAGATTGACCAATGCACAGTTCTAGTCTTCAGGCGATGGTCTGGCCTTTGGGACGTCATTAAGGGAGAACTGCAGTTTAGGTTGATCATAGGATGTGAACAGGCTTGCCAGTATTTTATGGATCTGTGTATCTGAGTTTGCTCTGTTACCATAAAAATCACATAAGAACAGAAATTACATTATAGAAGCAGATGCATTAGTAGCCAGTCTCTTATTTTGTATTCTCCTTGAGTGCTTTAAAATTGAATCTTAAGATATCTAGAGGGTTTGTAATATAAAATGCACATCTCAATCTAAGATTAACATGTCCCATGCCAGTATCACAGACTGATTATGGAACAGGGTTTTGGGTGCTGCTCCTCTAGGTATCTGACCTTTCTATGAAGCAATTTGCCAGTTTCCATTGTGAACACACCAAAACCACTCAGTGTAGACACTGCATCGTAACAGCAAATGTATCTAGCATGCAATAATTTAAAACTGAAATGGTCCATTTAAGGGATGTGTTCTGTTGGTATACGTTTGATGTCTTAACTATGGAAACAGTAACCAGTGCTTCATTTTGCTCATTTGCACTGTCAATGGGCTTGATTTAGAGCAGGGACGTCCAAGTCAAGTTCTGGTGATACCACCCTGATGAGTTTAACCCTAATCTAAAACTGCACATTTGTACACAAAGATGGATTTCTTGTGATCTAGGGTGCTGGGAATAACCATTGTACACACATTCTATTTGTTAAACAATTTAAAAAGTACTAATATAGGACAGTAGATTGTAACCTCAATTTGACTTATTCAAATCATTCTTGTCACTAGGGACATGACTTTTGTAACTTAATTCCTGTCATATGACTAGCTGCAATTTAACACCATCAAGATACTGTACACAATATTATCCAGTAGCACTATGGACAATCATGACATGATTAAAAAACCATTTCTAAAACTACAAAAAAAAAATTTTTAAAATACTAGTATGGGTCCAAAAGGTGCTACAACATATTACACAACACTTTACAGAACCACCATATTGCAAGTGTGAGTATCTCATTAAAGATGTTAAGTTTAATTCTGTGTCTGAGTGGAGGTAGTTGAGGGTTCATTTGTTTCCTTTCATGGTCATGATGCCGGAGGAGAACTGGGGAGTCCAGCCACTCACACTGCCCTCTTGTAGTTGCACTGTGGATGTTTGAGCATTTTGACCAAATAAGTACATGAGCAACCAGGAAGTTCAAAGGACATGTTAAGAACGTATTGGACAGCATGGGACTGCTATTTTCTATCATTTGGCTCCTGAGCAAGGGTTTGGTTGGAATAGAGGTTTGTGACATGTTCAAAAAAAAACAAAAAAAAACCTGAAGATGTGGAAATGGTGCATTCTACTCTTAATTTAACTGGAATGATCTGGGTTACCTCCAGGACAATTCTAATATGTCAGAGGATATCCACCATGTTCTTATCTCTGAATCTTTGGTCATAAATGAGTAACAGCTATTGACATCTGATGATGTCCCAAAATTCATATAGACTGGCATACTATAAATGGTGAACTCTTGTTGGAAATATACATACATTTTATAAGTCATAGGACTTTCAGAACCGTGTGATTACTGATATGTATAGATGTATGTGGACAAGACAGAAAGAATCTGGCCAGCCATCATGAAACAGGGTTACACTGGCCCACCCGGGCCCAATTTCGGACTCCATGGCCTCTGGAGTGTCAGGCTGGGGTGGGAGTAGTGTGGACGTTAGCTGTGAGTGCTAATCTTGGCTACTCTGTGCCATATCTATGAAGGTGCAGGCTGGGGCTTTAAGTCCTAATCTATAGCAGGAGTCGCCAGGATGGGGCTTTAGTCCTAGTCTATAGCAGGAGTCGCCAGGCTGGGGCTTTAGTCCTAATCTATAGCAGGAGTCGCCAGGCTAGGGCTTTAGTCCTAGTCTATAGCAGGAGTCGCCAGGGTGGGGCTTTAGTCCTAGTCTATAGCAGGAGTCGCCAGGCTGGGGCTTTAGTCCTAGTCTATAGCAGGAGTCGCCAGGGTGGGGCTTTAGTCCTAGTCTATAGCAGGAGTCGCCAGGCTGGGGCTTTAGTCCTAACTCACCAGCACCAATCTGAAGGCAGAGTCTGTAAATAGGAAAGTCTGCATGTAGGTGTGAGTCTGCAGAGTCGCTGTGAATTTTAAGTTTAATAATGACCAAGAAATCAAAGTTTTCAGTATGTCAGAATATATATCTCAAGATCACATCCATGAATTTTAACAATAATGTATATAAAGGTAATTATACACAGTAGAGCCAGATGCACACAAAACTGAATCAGAGATAGAGATTGTATTTAAAGTACAAAGTGGAGATTTCTTTACACTAGTGGTGTGCTGTGTGTTTGTTACCTGTTTGCTTGTGGCTTGTGCAGAAGGTGCATGTGTGGCCACTCTGGTGCGCTGAGAGCTTTGAGCAGAGTTCCCCAGCAGAGCTCTGGAGGCCAAGCGCAGGGTGGGACTGCCCTTCCCTGTCACAAAGTAAAAGCCAATGCACACGCATGAAGGAATCCCTAACTCCAGAAGCCCAGTCTAATTCCAGCATGAATCCTCTAGTGTGTCGGTCTCGATTTGAAATCGGAACCATAACGCAATTTATCATTTGATAGTGGACTGAATCATTTCCTAAAGATCAAATCGAATCATTATATAATTGAGATCAACACTGCTAACTTTTAGAAATGCTAACCTGTCTGAACCCAAAGCTGCACAAAAACAGCTACCTGTAAGATAAAACGCACACTACCTTAGCCCTGAATTTGATTTTGTTCAGGTATCTAAGGCCTGTCAGGCTGTCTTGCGCCTGTTGAGCATGGCCAGTGGGGGCGGGGCTGAAGCAGAGACCTGTCAGGTGCCTTCTGATGCCTGGTTTGAGTGTGCACACAGTCATCAGGGGGTTCTCGCAGACAGGGGCCAGGGAAGGAGGCTGGGAGGGAACACACCCTGCTGTCCACAACGGGATTCGACTGGGCCGAGGATGGAACTCACACCTGCATGCAGAGAAGCACCAGGAAGGAGGAAGAGGGGAAGTCAGTAACTACAAAAAAAATTAAGGTTGTTTCTTGATACCTTTTTTTAAATTAAGTTTTTTTAATATAACCTTACAAACTTTTAGTACTTTCACAAGAAAAATATACGCATGCAAATTAGTCCATAATTGTCTTGATGTCGCTGTTTAATATGTTCTTACAACTCTTTATTAGTTTTAAATGAAAAATATGCACATCGAAATTAGTGAAGCATACTGGGCGTGGCACATGGAAATGAGGGAAGTACACTGGGCGTGGCACATGGAAATGAGGGAAATGCAATGGGCGTGGCACATGGAAATGAGGGACACACACTGGGCGTGGCACATGGAAATGAGGGAAGCACACTGGGCGTGGCACGTGCAGGTACATTTCTGTACGAGGCTTCAGGGGGCCGTGCAGCTGCTCTGGATGTTACCTGCTGCATTCAATGGACGAGAGACGGTGGGTGGAGCCCTCCTTCAGAGTCTAAAAAGAGACAGCAAGGAGCAACTTTAAAACAAACACAAGCAGGGCTTACCAAGGTACTCCCTGTTAGCTCATCTAGATGCGATGTAAAGGAATTTGCTTATGCTCGGGGAGTGCTCTACCTGTGACGGCAGCCTCCCACTGTGTTGTGATGGGAGCAGGTGGGTGGGGCCTGCTTTGCCAGTCCTGATGCTCCTCCCACTTCGCAAAACACAATCTTTGCTCCGTGATGCCAACTGCAGGTCCAAGCTGTTGTTGCCTAGGCAACCAGAGTGAGGGAGAAGGAATTATGCCCAGAAACAAAACATGGGCTTGAGATAAGTCAGTCATATCAAACAGTGAAATATCATCATTAAAGTTGTTTGAGGACTAATGGATTTATTTTTAAAGCCCCATGTGTAGCATGGTATCCACAGCAATATCATTTGGTTAGTGAAGCCCATGTAGGTTAGATGCATTTGGCTTGGACACCAACAATGCAAGCGTACTCTGGTAACCATGGTAACAGGGAGGATGGTCCAGTCACCTGCAGTAACCCTTGACACATTTCTGCACCTGGTCACATTTTAGCTTTGCTTTGCCTCATGCTCATGGAGCTTTACGGCAACGTGGGATTTAAAAAACAATTTAAAAAATTATTCCTTTTTAATCCAAGGTGTTTAGGTATGGCATTATTGTGGGTGGTGCTAATTTAGCAGTAACTATATAGTCTACTTTTTACTTAAGATGTGACCATACGTTTAATAATAAATGAGGCAGATGCACTATTTTGACTCAGTCAGTGCAGGCTAACGATAAGTGATTGAGCAGAAAGCATTACAGAGGATACACAGACCAGGCCTAGGAGGTGTGGCTTCAGTCATGTATACATGACACAAGAAAGATATGCCAAAAGAGCTAGATGTGTAAGTGAAACTCACCATGCAAAAAAGCAGAGACAGAACAGAGCTCATTATACAGGGCTCTGAGCAAGATATGGAAGCGGGAGGAAAAGACGAAAGGTCACCCAGTCCTCTTTCTGTTCAACCAGAGGTCACATTTATTTTAAGAAAAAGATAATCAGACAAATGAAAAGTCTGGACCACCATCAGCCCAACAGGGCATATCATACATAGCGCAGTATAATAAATGACGTTACTTTAACGGTTTATATACAGTATATGGTGTACACTGCCCCCTACTGAGAGTACATGAGAAGCACATTTAAAGCTAGAGTCCAGAGGCTAAACATCATACATTATGTCGGTGTGGGCTAATTGTGAAATCTGAGACACATATGTAAGCCACTGCACAATTTCTTTTGTAATGTCCTTCCACAACTAACCTACAGCCCACAGTACAGTTTAACTCAGGAGGAGAGAAGGGTAAAACATATATGACCATTTAACCCACAACGCCGTGGCAGCACCACCATGTACATCGGAGATGGGAGTCTAGTCAAGCATCGCTCACAAAGAACCAGGTGACACAAATACAGACCATCATGACACAGTCACGCTTACTGGCCTACTCAGTGCTGCAGCTAGTGAATCTAACAGGAAAAACCTTAACAACCACAGATACAACCATCAGAGGCAGCAAGGAACACACAGCCTGCTAAAAGAATCCATCTTCATGGTGTATCTCCATGAAGAGCTCAAGTCCATCTGCATATCTCCTTAGTCTGTTTGGTTGTTAGTTCACTTAACTGAAACCACATTTTGATCATGTTTTAAATTACATTGCCATTTCAGAAGAACAGAGTGGGAGAATTATTTGCTATAAAAGATTAAACATTTCTACATAAATGAGGCACCTGTTAGCAATGTGAATAGACATTTCTGAAGCTCTAATTGCTTTATTTACACAATAATAGTTTTATAATGCTGGATAAATAATAAAATGTACATACAGTTTTGGGAAGTTAGTAAACCTTTTGAAATTACCAGGATTTGTGCATGAACGGCTTTAGAAATGTGACATTTTGTTTAGAATAAACAACTTACTGAACACATCACACACATTATACGTTGCCGTAACTTTATTGAACTAATAGTTTAATCAATCCAGGACTCTGACAGAAAAGGTATGCCATGTGGTGGCTTAGTGGTGAAGACTTGTATTTGGAAGGTTGCCAGTTTAAGTCCCACCACTGCCAATCTGCCACTGTTGGGCCTCTGAGCAAGACCCTTAACCCTCAGTTACTCAAGTTGTAATCACTCATAATAGTAAGTTGCTTTGGATAAAAGCATCATGTAAATGTAAACCCTGTATTTAAAACCCTTATAACTAGTATTACCTCCTTTGTTGGAAAAATCCTCAACTAAACAATTCAGTCTTGGATCAGTCCAGAACTGTGTTTTGGTTTTTTTTCTGAGATGGTTTTGCCCCATCTAGTCCTGGACTGCCGTTCTGAGATGGTTTGGCCCATTCCTTTATACCAAGCATTTGGAGTTCATGTATAGTTTGGGGATCTCTTGATTGAGCTCAGATCACACCAAACATATGAATGTACCAGCGGTTTCCTCCCATTCTGCTTTTAAATATCTCCTACACAACAAATTCCCTCAACGTGCCTGAGATGTCCAAGCTCTGAACCAGTGAAGCAGTCCCACACTGACAGCTCCTTCACTTTACAGATGCCAGGTTGGTCTGCTCGTATGGAGTGTTTGTGTTTATTTACCCTCAAACATAATACAGCACATGTTGCCAGATGTATACAGAATATTTAACTTTTGTTTTAACTGTCCACAGAACATAATTCTACTAGTGCTAGTCTTGAGGTTGGTAGTTTCCTTAGTGTTTTTCCTAAGGCAGAGTCATAAATAAGCACATTAGTTGGTGTGTGCTGAGACAGAGCTCTGTGGTGAAGAGCAGGTAATGGCAGGCCATACTACGACCAGAACAGAAATGACCCTGTTTTCCAACACGTTATTATCCTCACTCATAATTGTAAGTCACTTTGGGGAAAAACGTCAAATGAAATGAAATCCTGACAGCCCCCACCCCCTCCAATCCAAGGCCCCGGCTGTTTTAAAAGGACTGCATCAGACACAGACCACCAAAATGCTAGGAGTGAGCTTTGTTAATTAAAATAAATCTTGTGTTAATTAAAACCTAACTTTGCTATTTATTGTTGACTTTCAAAATCAGATCACATTTCAGCCAAAATTCAGTTAATTTTAAAAGGATTGACGGAGCGCTTCACAACTACGTACCGTACTGCGGACAAATAAAAACAGCTTTAAAGTCCAGATGTGAGTTTAAGGTGTTGTATATGTTTACAGATCTGGGACAGTCACAGGACACGTTGAGTGTCTTTAAAAATAATAAATAAATAAATACATACATATTGCATATTCAAATGACTCTCAGTTGACAGGATGAGGGTTTTGACAAAGGAAACACAAACCGTCCTCTCAGTCCAAAGAAGGACTTCAATCTTATGTATTCAAATTTGAAATCTTCCTGCCCAGATACTGCTTGCCCGTGTGAATGTTGTACAATACCTCCTAGTTTTCTGATCTTTGGTACTGCTATTCTAATTAAAAGCAAATTTACAAATGGTGCACGAATAATACTTATTCCAGAATATTTCTCATCGATCTATGAGGACTGACTGGAACCAAGATCCCATGAGCAAAGCGGTTTAGTTCATCAGGAACCCTCATCCTGCCCTTCAGCGGGTCTTGACTGCTCTGGAGACCTTAACACTGAATTTTGAATTTATCTGCAGTGATTCTCGCTGTCAAATTTGACACAGATTAATGAGGAGGGTTAAAGCTGAAGGAGAAAGCTTCAGGGTTACACAGCCTCATCAGACAGAAAGATGTCATGAACAGTGCTGAGAGCACCCCCTGCTGCCATAACACCTGTTCACACAGCATTACTGACTACTGGAACTCTCCCTGGCTATTACAGACAGGATTACTGACTACTAGAACTCTCCCTGGCTATTTTGGACTGGTCTGTAATTATTAGATATTCTGAGTTGGTAGCATGTGAATATCAGACTCCTTAATCAACATCATATATATAAATTTTCAATTTTTTCCCCCCTCAGCAAATTTCCACTATTCTAATACTGAAAAACAACTGCTCACCATTAGAATCCTATGTGAACGTGAGCGCTGTAGTTTTCACTGATGTGACATGTTTATTTAGCTCCACGTCACAGAAAACCCGGCGTTAAACTCCGGCATCAGGCTACAGCAGAGAGCAGCCTGGAAAGTTTAGTCACCAGTCCTGTCTGATGAAACTGAGTCACAGCACCAGAGGACTGCTTCAAATCCATTAAACATGCTCATTAAAATAATATTAATAAAAATAATAATAATAAAACAACAACCCCGCACCCAAATCAATTAATGCAATTAAGAAAGAAAAGACAAGGAAACAATGGTGCAGAAAATACCCCACACACAAAACTGCTTCCCAAGACTACAATTACAGTCAGTCATTTGCACCGAGTATACCCTCAGTTTCATACACGATCAAAGTGCAATGCTGCAATATTCCAACCAAAGCCTGCAACTCACGTGATTCTAGACGACCTGTGATTCTATTTGGCTTTTAATGCCAGTAAGTCAAACTCACCTTTTGTAAATATCTGCTGCTTTAGTCAAGTAAACTGAAACATATTATTAATGAAAAACAAATTCGAACTTGCACTGAATAGTAAGCACCACATTAGTATACAGCTTGTCATGGTCACACACACACACACACACACACACACACACACACACACACACACACACACACACACACACACACACACACACGAGGCAGCAGTCACTCTTGCTGCGCAGGCTCCCGGGCGGGCGGCAGGCCCTTCTGTGCGCCCTGCGTGTCTCTGATGCACACCTGCAGCGGCGAACGCCCGTGTGGGTGCAGGGGGCGGAGTTTGGTGAGCAGGCTGGGGCGGGGCATGGCCTGCAGGGAGGGGAGGAGCTGAGCTAGACTGGGCGGCTGGAGCGAGTACAGACCTGCCGTGCTGATGGAGCAGGGGGGCGTGGCCACGCCCACAGCACACCCTGACGATGAGGAAGAGGGGGGTGAGGAAGACGAGGAAGACGAGGAGGACGAAGGGGAGAGGGGGGGACATGACGGGACAGCCTGGCTGTTGCTGGGTGACCGGAGAGAGAGGCGGTGACTGAGGTGGTGGGGTCGCCTCTTCTCCTGAGCTTTAGACTCTACAGGAGACACACAAGACACACGCAGCTCAGGCATGTGTCCACACACACACACACACCTTGGAACTAAACATCACGTACAAGTTAGACTGGTGCAGGTTGTTTCATTTCAAAAACCCTAAACATACAAGTTACTCTTTTGTACAAGTTTACCTCCTCATACAAGGCCAAGCGTGAGTCGGCATAAACAAGAAAAGGCATAAATAAACAGACAAATTGATCTGCTCCAATCCACTATACAGATGCCAGGAGTAAACAGGCTGAACTTACAAAACAGAACTAACAGCAAAGGAAGGGGAGAGGGCCTGGCCTGTGTTAAATCTGGTGTTTCTCTTTCTCTTAAGTTGAGCCACACAAATCTGCATCACGGGTACGCATGTCCATGTTACTCCATCTCAGACCGTTGCAGCACACAGCCAAAATCACATGCCACACCCCAACTCTCCATATTCTAAATGGGGATGTGGCTATAAAATGCTCTTACCTCTGACTGGTCCCGGAGCTTTGTGGGAGGGCCTGTGTGCGCTGGAGGCATTGCCAGAGCTGCTCCAGCCAAACGTGAAGCTTGGTGAACTCTTGAGCTGCGAACCTGTCTGCCTGTTTCCGGTAACAGTGCCGTTTCCAGGGCCACCGTTGCCACGACTGCGGCTCAGAGAGTTCTCCGAAACTGAGCTGCTTAGGCCACTGGTGCACACAGAGAGAATGCAGAGTGTCAGTCATCACCATGAGCACCATGTGCCACAACTGCTCTGAAACTCAAGAAAGAGCAGGAAAAGTAAGCAAGAAGGCACACAGCGCTTCAAGCAATCCCACTACAACCATTTCAGACACCTCACATGGGAATGAGTTGGCTTCACAGCTACTGTTTCTGAAGGGGTCACGAGAGCTCTTACGGGATCTTGGGCGGGCTGGAGGCCTTGTGGGGGTTTCTGCGTGCGCTGGCGCCTAAGCCCTTGCTGTTTCGCACGTGTTTGAGCATGGAAGCACGCAGGTTCGCCAAGCTGCTGTGCTCAGACAGGACCAGCCGCGACCAGGGGTTGCACTCTGCCATGTCCAGCGCTGCTATGGCGACCGCCCGGCCCACCTGGGGACGGACGTGACATCTGAGCACCTTTTGAGCGTGCGCCACACCGCTCATATGCTGGTAAGAGGGTAAGGCTTACCTGTTCATATACCTCAGGTGTGTACTTGGGAGGGAAGGCGGGTGGTGGGGGCGGGGTCGCTCGGCCGTTGTCATGGCAAGCAGGTGGGATAGTGTTGACTGAGCGGCCAGTGTTATAGTTACACTCCAAAGTGTAACTGCACAGAGGACAGAGCACACCTCTCACTCACTTCATATGGACCTTAGGCCTCACAAGCCTCTATAATACACTGCATTTTTTTTAAATCACATTTTTCCTAAATTAATGCGTCTTATCAGAAAATAAAATCTGTGTGACCAGTTTACAAGTAACACTGTAAACACACTCTGTGTATTATGACAATATCCTTAAAAGCATCAAGCAACCATCCAAAGCGCTTTGGGGTCAGTCAGCGCCTCACCTGTGCACGAGGCCAATAGCTTTGTGAATGGCCACACGGCCGCTGCCCTCTTTAGACTGGCCATCGCGCCGGTCCCGAGCATACATGTTCCTCTCCGAGAAATTGCAGCCGAGGAAGTCGAAATGGGCGCAGTTCAGAGAGATCAGCTTTGGGTACATCAGGTTTTCCACCTGGGAGTACAGGAGTGCAGAAGCTCAGAACATGCCACAGTAGCTCAGGCAGAGAGGAGATGAACGCAGACACAACACGGTCCTACAGAGGACACAACGGCTGTAGACATCACAGAGAAGTCCAGGGAGGACTCAAAGATCACAGAGAAGCTGACCAGCTAGAAGCAAGCACCTACACATTACACTACAGATGCAGGCACTGTGTAGCAGGAGCTAACAACCCAGTGACAACTCAAGAAACCATAGCAGACATTTATTAAACAGAGCAGCACAAACACATGCCGCTATTATAAAGCCATTACACCACTTTCTAGATTCATTATTGGTTCTGTCACAGTACATCACACAGAACACTTGACGGTGTGAACATGCATAGGGAGTGGTGTACAATCAGGCCCTTCACACACTGGTACTAATCCAGACTGTTCATTAGTTTGGCTGCAGGGAATCACTGTGGTGTACGTGCCTACACGCCCCTTCTGGTGATAGGGTTCGGTAAAGTAAGTCTATTAGCAAATATGACAGGAAATCTGACCAATGAAGTTTATGATGTTCACTGCAGGGGAGGGCCTGCAACAGCCTGATGGTGTTATTGGTCAAACATCACTGTCTGTGTAGATTGTGTGACCTTAGCCAGCTAATTTAAGGTTGCGCATAACTGGGCAGGGGATTATAGAAGGGGTACTTGCTTTAGATACTACACACTACTGTACATGTGCAGACGCACACAGACTTACCTGTTGTACCTCATCAGCTAGGTTGTTTCCATACATAAAGCACCCTCTCTTGGAGGCGTGGCCATGGAGGTCTATGTAATAGGCCACTCCACTCTCATGGGGTGGGATCTGCTCCGTGGGGGCGGGGTTAGGAATGCACGGGACCTCGCTCCGACTTGGCGTAGACTCGTTCTCGTCACAGGGCCCTGTCTCCCCCTCGACTCCGCCTTTCTCCCACCTCTCTCTCTCCTCCAGCTGCATGGGTATCTCCGACAGGTCAAGGGTGGGGCCCTCCAACCGCTCCGCCTCATTACGGCAGTTGAGGTAGTGCTCCCGTTCACTGGCTAGGGGCGAGGTGGTGGTGGTGGTGTTTGACTGGTTGGAACTTTTGAGGGCCGACATGGAGTTGCTGTTGAGCCGGTTGTGTTGGTGGTGGTACAACAGGAGGGACTTGGCTCCGTATATAGAGGGGTGCAGCTCAGCACTTGGGTTCATATACTGTCGGTTTAGATTCACGCCACGAGAGTCCGTCCTTTTAACACAAGACACACACAGCACCGTGTTACCAGACATGTCAGGATGTACGTAAACTACAATGATATAGGGACAGATATGCGTTTTCTTTTTTGCCTGTTTGTTGTTGTTTTGTTTTTGTTTTTTTTTTAAGGTGAATCCAAATCTGTGTGGCTGACCTGTAGTGACCCCTGACGACCCCGTCGGGGTTGAGCATGGGGATGAGCTTAAAGACAAACATCTTTCGCAGGGTCTGAGCACGGGGGTCATCCTGATTCAGAATGAAGTTCAGGAACCCATTGAACACAAAGCTGGAGGGAGTCTCACCTGGGTGCACTCTACTGCTGAGGAAAAACACCTAACACACACACACACACACACACACACACACACACACAGCACTGAACACCAAAGACTAGCACTGAGAAGAAAAAGCACAGAACACAGATGTCGTTTGCATATAATTATGAGCCACCCACAACCTTGCTGAGTCTGGAGCCCACAGTTTAAGGGACTCATGCTACGCCTGGCCAGGCTTTGCTGCGTGTGAGGCAGTACCCGTTTGCCAGTGAAGCGGTGCGGTCGCAGCGTGCTGTGGTCAGGGAAGAGCTTGTTCAGCCGTGGCTCCCTCTCCTCCAGCATGCCATGACAGGATGTCACAGTCAGCAGGTCCACTCGGTGTCCATCCAGAGAGTAACACAGCAGCTCTCGGTGGTAGTAGAGACCGTCCGCTGGGCTGCGGGAGGGGCAGGGGGACGCAGGACGGAGGACAGAGTTATTCAGCACGTGTTTAAACCTCATTAGCCACCATACATTTCAAAAGGTTTAGGCAACACTTATTTACTTGCATGAAGGAAAGAAAAGAAAAGAACCTGGGGGAAGGTGTGTAGCCAGGCTGATCCTTCAATGCCATGAGAGGGTTATGGTGACCAAAGTGAGCAATGAGGCTAGCGGTTTCTTTAAATTGCATGTGTGCGAGTGTGCGTGCGTGTCCACTTGCTCACCTGCAGGGCCCCAGGGTGTGGGAGGTGCTGAGCAGCCTCTGGTCCAGCTGCTGGAGCATGTCCCGGCACTCTGTGTACGAGAACGGGTAGCAGAAGGCAAAGTACGTGACTGCTCCCCTCACATCCAGCACACGATGCACAAACGACAAGGTGAACTGGTTCTCCGACATCTGCAGACACGAAGGGCAAACAGCCCAGTCAGGTTTCTTTAGACACCCCTCACTCAGTCCCATGCACACCATGGGCAGAGTGCAGTCTCACAGGAGCAGAGACCAACCCTACGGTGTGTTAGGTTAGGGGGAAAAAAAAAGAATAAATTACATCAAACTGACAATTTGATTGGTTGAATTATGCAGTAACCAATGCACAAAAAGTTCTGCTCCAGAAAGCTTCAAACATCCAAACAACTTCCGAAGCAGTTCTACAGCTGCACAGCATTACACTACAACACTGAGACACCAAGGAAATGTCTGGATACAGCTAAATGTAACGCAACCATGGAGACAAATACTTTTCCACACAGAGCACAGTGTTGCAAAACATTATTGTGTAATCGTGCATCCTCAGTTATGATTAAAAATAACATTACATTCGCAAAAAATGCTGTGTAAATTTACAGTGTGTAAAAGTATTAATATAGTGCATCATGTAAAGAAGGCTGGATGAGAGCACACATATACGCGGGTCGCACCTCAAAGGTAGGCCGCTCCCGAACCCTCTCCCAGCGAGCCTTCCCTGGTGAGGTGCGCACGAATGGCGCCATGCCCTGAGAGTACAGCCGACTCTGCTTGTTCAGGTTCATTATGTTCATCTTCAGCAGTTTACCAGGTGGCACGCCACGCACGCTGAAGTAGAACCATGACCTGTTCACACACAACAATCAAACAACAACAAAAAAACACTACTTAGTATCAATGACACCTGATGGTTGTTAAGTACAAATGTACATCATGAATCTTTCTGGCTTTTACTGGTAGGTAGTGATATAAAATAAATACACATAACAGCCTTACTTCAGGTTAAGCTGCCCGTTGTTCAGAGGGCTAATATACTAATAATATGTTAATATGTCATTGCTGCCAGTCTGAATGGAGCACCCTTACCGGTTACCATTCTCAAACTCTGTGTCTACACAGTCAGGTTTGGTCCAGACATTGAACTCGTAATCAGCATGTGGGAGAGCACAGCTAGCAGCGCCTTGGCCTTCCACGTGCTCCACGCGGCCCAGGTTTCCAGAGTCGAAGCGCGAACTGAACACCACATTCCCAAAGTGGGTCTCCATGACCAGGGCTCCAGATTCAGATGACTGCTTAACCAGCATTCACCATGCTGGACCCTGCCAGCCTCTCTCACATACCCCTCACATCTGCAGACACATCTGTACAGAAACAGAAACAGGGTAACATGTAGGAAATATTGAGTCCCCTGCACAGAAGGACAACACAAAGTATATTATAATTGAGTATATAGCGTGGCAGTAAAATCGTTTGTGCTAGCTAACCTAGAAAGGGAGCCCAAATAAATTAGTAGTAAATTGTCAGTCAGCCAGTAGATGAGTGCACACACTATAATACCTTAACGTATTAACATAAGGAAAGCTACTGAACATACACAAACGTAGTGTTCTTTAACCCTAACAACTGAGTAGCTACTTAAGCTAGATGAACTAGCAAACATACAGAAATGTTTTAGTCTGTTTAAATGATTGCACAGCCTTACCCAGCTTGCAGCGAATAGGTTAACTAGGTTAATGGGTTATGCCTTGGCTGTTTGGTTTCCAAGACAACATAACCATGTTTTGTGTTGCTGGTTAGGTTGCTATCTAGCGGACACCACGGCAGCTGCTGGCTTCTTAGCTAGCTTGGGTTATTAGCACCTACCTGCAGCTGGCCAGCGAACATTACCACGACATCTAGCTGAGGTTAGCTAAAGTCGCTCATTTCTAATACAGAAGCAAAAACACAAGTCCAGTAATACTTGTAATCATGTATTATTTCACAGGACAATAATGGAGCCAGAATAATTTGGCAGACTACGTTAGCTAGTTAGCTAGCTAGCTAGCATTCGGTCGCTTTACATATTTGACAGACCAAAACAATGACAAGGTGAGTACTACTAGCTACCTAAAGACATTTCCATGTGTGCACAGCGACGAAAAAGAAAAATCATCTCACGGTGCCGCGTTTTCATCCGAAAAACTGCAAATTCCCTCACGTCTGTGATCACTAACAGAACCTTTATACCTAAACAAACCCTCTCAGCGGCCCGTTTCTGCGGTGCAAGAATACAGCCGCTGATTGGTTACACGGTAGTAAAGACATCACGCAGGAACACGAATAGTGATGTAAATGTAATATTATTGGTTGACTTGAGGATGACGTTCCCAATACGATCCAGTCACTAGTACACTGGTGCAAACCGTGCAAATAATTCACTATTCACTCAGGCTGGGGGATGAGGGGTGTAACCCACAAATTGAAATGAATTACACACCACAATAAAGCGAGCTGAAGTCATCCGTGATTTTAGTCTGAATAAACGACAGGTTTTTACTCGCACATGGTTATTCTTGACTTTCAGAAAAGATTTCAGTTGTTGGAAAACTCCACACAAGGGAACATCTCCCTGCTGATACGCTCCGCTGCCTACAATGACATCGGCTCATACCGGTGCAGCTGTGGAGGAAGAACGTCTGAAGTCAAATTAAAGTTGTTCGGTATGTAGAATATGTAACGGTATTAAAATGATCTGTATATATTATGTAGATGTGAAATTCCAGTAAAATGGGCCGACCGCTCTCATGGCGAGTGAAGTGAACTCCCCAGTTTGCTGAAGATAAAGGAAATAATCTGAATTTCTTTGTCCCGCAGTTCCTACTGTAGTGATGGTGAGAGAGCAGGAAAACATCACTCTTCCCTGCTATGGTGACACACGTAGGGATGCCAGGGACGCGCAGTGGGTAAAAGAAGGACGGAGGGTTCTGCTCTACGACCGTGAGATGAGGGACTTTATCAGTGTACCATTAATGATGAATCTCGCGAGGGAGAACTAGAAGTTCAAATTAAAGTTATCTAATTGTGAAATAATCTTCACTTTTTGAAGAATCTGTGCCATGAGCTGAACCAAACAGACTTTTATTTATAAACCATTTATACAAAACATTAGATAATCACATGTACAACTGTAGCTTCAGACATATTTAACATGTAAAACTGAAGCGAATCAGATTTGAAAAGGAAAAAAAAAAAGTTACATTGGAGGTAGAATAAAGTTTTCAAAAGTTTTCAGGAGCTCTGCTCTTTTATTACTATGGGCCATAAATCTACTAAAACCAGTCTTCAAGATTCATTCAAAATATTTCTCTACCTCACGCCGAGACACGATCTTCAAGTAACACACGTGCAGACGGTAAGTAGCAGCAGTAGTCCTTAGTTTAGTGCCCAGCATCAGGGGCCCCATGTGATTCTGGAACAGCATGGTTGAGGTCATCAATGCGACATGTGCAGCGAAAAAAATCCGTGATTTTAGTCTGAATAAACGACAGGTTTTTACTCGCACATTGTTATTCTTGGGTAGCATATCCTGGGGGCTGAGCTACGTGATAAGATCGTTCTGGTTTTGCCTTATTTCCTTTTGTTAGTCTTGCATGTTGTGTGGGTTTGTTAAACGTGGAGAAATTGTGTTTGCTGGTTTTAAACCACACTGTTTTCACGTATTAAGGGACCCCCCAACCCCCCGCTGTCTCGCAGGGATCTACCATCTTGAGCTATTTAGGGAGAAATCAGTGAAACACTTGCGCACACGCAGTCTACTCGCACATAACTATGAAACACGTATGAAATACGTGTGAAATACATATGAAACATTTTCATATAAATAGCCTACTACTTACATTTGCGTATGTTAACATATGCACTTGTACATTCATTCACTGGTGCGTAAACTTGTGCGTGTGTGTATAAAACAATTTTCAGTGCGCCCAGAAGTCGTAAGTATGTATGAGAGAGAGTCTGTGTGTGTATATACATGTTTAGTTGTGTTTGAGAAAGTGGGGAAGTAATTTGGGAACAAGAGCGTTTGGACATGAGAGACTGAGTGTGTCTTAGAAAGTGGGGAAGTAAATTAGGAACAAGAGCGTTTGGACATGAGAGAGTGTGTGTCTTAGACTGCCTAGTTATTTACGTTTACGGCATTTAGCTGACACTTTTACCCAAAGCGACTTATTATGACTGAGTACAATTTGAATAATTGATAGTTAATAGTCTTGCTCAGGGACCCACTAGTGACAACTTAGCTGGGGGGGCTTGAACCAGCAACCTTCCTGACTAGCTTCCTTTCTGAAGCAAATCAGGAAAGCAACAGACAGGAAAGCAGCACACTAGATGCTCAACTTCGGCAGCAATCACCTAAATGTCAAACAGAATGTCATACACAATTTTCAATGCAACAACTGCGAAAAGAATTACGATGGACAAACAGCTAGAATACACGAGCACTACCTGGCTGTTAAAAGACATGTCTCATGTGAGGGACACAAACGTCCTGACCCAGGTATAAGAGAAGAGGAAGGGGACATCCTCGAGGACTTAGAAAATAGAAACTAGACAGAATAAACCACTACTTATAGGACAAATGTCTTATACAGGAATTGTGCAGCACATGAGCACACAGGAAATTAGGTTTTTTTTGCGGTCAGGAGGCAAAGGAGTTTTTCTACATTGAAATGCAGAATGACTGGGTAGTCCGTCAAAACGCTGAGTGCTATTTCTAGGCGAACATTGGCACTACTGGTGTCTGCGTGAACGGGGACGGAGTCAAGCTCGCGCTCAAACGAACAACTTAAATATATTACTACTTGTTTTTAATGTAATGATGAAAGTAAACTAGTTCAATCAAATACATTGTATTTTGTATTTTACAAAAGCGGTCTCTGCTTCGCTACTTCCAGTCATTTAGATTTCAACCTTTGTGGATACTTTGCTTTATTCTAACATGAAGACCGCATTGGCTGTACGTGTAGCCCTACACCTCATCGGTAAGTCTTAAAGGTTTTAAATCCGGATGAAACCCTCGCTGAAACAAGTTAAGTTCAACCTTAAGTAGTAGTAAGTCACATGTATGGTTTCTATAGCTACTGTATGTCGCCAAGCAGTGTTTTATCCTCTCTTATTTTACCAGCTTTCTGGTCGCCGGTCGTGTGCTCGTCTTACACCGTGATGGAAGTTGCGGTGAATGAAGCCGCAGTCCTCCCGTGTGGCGCGGCGTGCCGTACTGATGCACGGTGGATCAGGTTCCTTCCTGAAGAAGCAACAGTTGCTCTGTGTGTCGGAGGGACTTGCGGTGTCCAACGCGACTTTCAGAAAAGATTTCAGTTGTTGGAAAACTCCACACAAGGGAACATCTCCCTGCTGATACGCTCCGCTGCCTACAATGACATCGGCTCATACCGGTGCAGCTGTGGAGGAAGAACGTCTGAAGTCAAATTAAAGGTGTTCGGTATGTAGAATATGTAACGGTATTAAAATGATCTGTATATATTATGTAGATGTGAAATTCCAGTAAAATGGGCCGACCGCTCTCATGGCGAGTGAAGTGAACTCCCCAGTTTGCTGAAGATAAAGGAAATAATCTGAATTTCTTTGTCCCGCAGTTCCTACTGTAGTGATGGTGAGAGAGCAGGAAAACATCACTCTTCCCTGCTATGGTGACACACGTAGGGATGCCAGGGACGCGCAGTGGGTAAAAGAAGGACGGAGGGTTCTGCTCTACGACCGTGTGACTGGCACCGTGACCCATGGCAGAGGATTTGACGACAGGTTTATGCTGTCACCAGACGGCTTTACAGACGGCGACCTGTCCCTCCACGTCCGACTGGTTCACAAGTTAGATGAGGGACTTTATCAGTGTACCATTAATGATGAATCTCGCGAGGGAGAACCGCGGGCAGTTCTGCTGAGGGTGGACGGTGAGTTGCTTTTATTATCATTTCTGAAAACCCCACTCACAGTTCCTTAGTTTATGTAACATCTACTTAAATCTTTATGCTCAAACACTCAAATAATTTAATATTTTTTTCTCTTTTTGAAATCAGAGCACAACAGAGGGCGTCTTGCTGAAGTCCAAACAGTGAGCATACTAGTGATCATAGCAGTGTCCACAGTAGTGACTATATTTATTGCTATTTACTGTTTGGGAAGGGACAGATTACTAAGATTGCAAAGATGACCAGCAGCTGATAAAACATTCAGCAAGTTCAGCAAGCTCCATTCCGGAACTTTAACAGTATAACTTCAGAACTTCAACAATACCTGCATTGTCCCGCCCCCTGCTTAACTTCAGAACTTTAACAGCATATCAACACCACCAATCCAGGCCCTCACAAAAGCACAATAGCAATTCCTTTAAAAAAAAAAAAAAAAGACTAACTCTTATTCTCCTGTTTTTCTTTTCTCTGTATTACTTATTTTGTGCTTTATTTTGTTCGTTGCAATCTCTGGTGTTGACCAGAGGAGTATGACTCTACCGCCCCCTATGAGTCTTGGTTCCTCTCAAGGTTTTTTCCTCATGCTCTTGTGGAGTTTTGCCTCACCTTTTGTTTGCTCACTGGGGCCTTGGACTCAGGACATCTGTAAAGCTGCTTTGTGATAAATAAATAAATTTGATTTTGACTAACAGCTTTCTCTTAATCCTCTCAAATAGCTTTATCCAAGTATAAGGGCAGGCACTGCACTAGAACTGAGTGTGTCCCATCACTGTAATCCAGTCATTGCCCGCTGACCTTTGAACTTGCCAGTGATACTTATGGGACTCATTAGGTTTGACCTGACTTTCTGTAGTTTAATGAACGCAACATCTTAGGAGTTTTGGAACTAGAAGTTCAAATTAAAGTTATCTAATTGTGAAATAATCTTCACTTTTTGAAGAATATGTGCCATGAGCTGAACCAAACAGACTTTTATTTATAAACCATTTATACAAAACATTAGATAATCACATTTATCGCAGTTCCTTTCCTCTGCTTTCACTGTGTACTACTCGGTCTCAGCCCTGTTGTGCCTGCAGGGTGGCTGCAGTCTGATCCTAGACCCTTCAACCTCCAGCCTTCCACACTGCCTACACACATCCAATCAGGAAAATGGGGTGCAAATTATAGTATACTGTACAAATGTAGCTTCAGACACATTTAACATGTAAAACTGAAGCGAATCAGATTTGAAAAGGGAAAAAAAAAAAAAAAAAAAAAAAAAGTTACATTGGAGGTAGAATAAAGTTTTCAAAAGTTTTCAGGAGCTCTGCTCTTTTATTACTATGGGCCATAAATCTACTAAAACCAGTCTTCAAGATTCATTCAAAATATTTCTCTACCTCACGCCGAGACACGATCTTCAAGTAACACACGTGCAGACGGTAAGTAGCAGCAGTAGTCCTTAGTTTAGTGCCCAGCATCAGGGGCCCCATGTGATTCTGGAACAGCATGGTTGAGGTCATCAATGCGACATGTGCAGCGAAGAAAAATCCATCACACTTTCACATGGTTTGGACAGTAAGGAATCAACCCAACCAGTTATTAAAAGTAGATTGTTCCCACATATAAATGTACCATGAACGAAATATGTCAAATTTCCAGGGAGAGTATAAACAGATATGCAAGGCTCAAGCTGCATGTTAAAAAGCTTCAACATTTTACCAGTAGCAATATCCAATTAAAGTTTACATTCTGAATTTTCATAGTATAAAAAAAAAATAATAATAAAATTTTTAAACAATCTAATTAATACAACAAACTTTGTGACAATACTGCAAACTCGATGGTACCATTTAGGAGAAGTTTGGTCACCTAGCAACAGAACGCATCATCACGTGTCAGCACTGCTATAGCTGAAAAGCAGGAGGCCAGTGGAATTAAGTAAGTAAAGACTGATGGAGCAGCTAATGGCATCTGTGTGGGTCAATGTGAAAAAGAACATTTCTATACAAAGTCATTAGGACAAATTGTACAAACTTGAAGATATATTTGAAAATATGGTAAGAGAACACAAAGAGCAAATTGGTGTCTGAGATCAAGATTGTTCCTCACTGATCTACATCCATTTACATTTCTGAATCACAGCAAATTACAATCTTGTTTAAGGCATCTGTGTAAGTGCATATTCTGCAGACAAGTCTGCTCTGTGTAGAATTACATGAGTTTTAGAGCACAGTGTGAATAAATGCTCACTGTTCAATGTTAAACCAATTATGTCTAGAAACAATTTGTACAAAACCAGTTGTTCAGAAATTGCTCAAGCAAATCCCCCATTTTATAACCCAAAATTGTCTGTGTTTGGTTCTTGCTCCTGGATTCTTCTGGATGTTTGGATGTCTGAAGTGCAGAGTGTTTGTTTCAACAGTTTAGCAACACTCTGTACAAAACAAATATCACATATGTAATTTCCTGGGTAAAAAGATAAATGCTTATGTTTAGGACCACACCCCACAACCTTAAAAAGCAACAAAAAACAAACAAACAAAAAAAACACAAAAGAGAGAGAAAAAAAAACCCACAAAAGAGAGAGGAAAAAAAAAAAAAAACCCACGAGAGAAAAAAAAAAAAAAAAACGAGAGAGAGAGAAAAAAAAAAAAAGACCTCAGCATGTAGAAGACTGATTTTATAAAATCACCTTTAACCGGGTAACTGGGGGAGGGGACTACCAGATGTGTGTTCAATCGCCAGTCTTTTAGATTAGAGAAAGGTTGGAATAGCAAGTGTCCGGTAGCCCACCCAGTCTTGGAATAACCGTGTGTGTGTGTGCGTGTGTGTGAGAGAGAGAGAGAGTGTTGGGGCATCATGCTCTGGAGAGCAGCTCCTGAGCCCAGCTCCTGATGGCTGTCGTTGTGTCCTGCAGATACGTCCATGTGCTGTTGGTGAGCGCCACCATGTGGTTCTGCATGCACAGGAGTGACACATCACCACTGCAGGAGACAGAAAGCACAGAATCCCTCACACTCACACACTCAGCCTCTGAAGCGTGTGCTCACCGCACGTGCGTGAACTGGGTGTGAACAGGAGAGAGCGGTACTGACTTGCAGGAGTCCTGCAGGGCCTGCCAGGACTGCTGGAGCGCCATCAGCACATACTGAACCGCGGGCAGGACGTAGTTTTGATGTGCCCACACGAGCAGCTCCTTCACAAACTCCAAAAACTGGAAGACGCTCTCCGGAGTGTTGGCACGGACCTGAGAGAGAGAACACGCCTGGCTCACTGAACGCACCACCAGACCTTCACTTAACTACAGCTCTTAAGGAACAGGAAGGGCACCAACCCAACTGGACATATCCAAAGAAGTTAGGGTCTCAGAAAGGTTTATACTTTAAATAAAATTACCTTAAATTAATGCTACTAGTAATAATCTCCTGGATGACTAATGAAACTACAGTGGCTGTTTGAGCTAGAGGTTAACTTACCCACTCTATGAGTAGTGGTGTGGTCTCCTGCACCCACAGAATTATTTCTGAACTTCTCTGTGCGATGATGACTGCAGCCACTTTCAGCTTCTCAAGCGCGCCCTCTAGAGTTGGACCAAAAGCCTCCACAGCCAGAGAGTAGTAGTAAGGCGTGGTCTCAGCTAACCAGCTGTGCACGCACACACAGACACACAAACACTTACTTACCCACCCATTGGCATAATGTAAGAAACTAATCTGAAAATTAACATTTCTTTCCATTTATATGCAGTTTTTTGGGGTTTTCTTTTTTTTTTTTTTTTTTTTTACGAAGCTGACGATAACGAGCCTTGAGGTTGTATGAGACGTTTGTGCTTGTTTTTTGCAGGTCCACACCTCACACCCTTTTGGCTGTAATGGGACACCTTCTTCCAGGCCTGCAAGGACACAGCGGGGGCTCCAGACTTCTCCAGGTACAGGGCTGTGGTGGACTGGCTAAACGTGCCGTGAGACCGCACGTCGTGAGCGATGAATCCAGCGGCGAACACCAACACGGCCAACAACAGCCGCGACCACGGGAAGCCCTGAGAGTGGATCTTCATCTGCAGAGACTACAGAAGGGATGAGGGTTTGGGCTGGTAAACACTACAGAGCCTTGCGGTTCTGGTTCTGTTAAAAAAAAAAATCACCAGATGAGCGGATCGGACAGAGGAGACCCGTGCAATTTCCACCTGCGTCACGAGCTTGGCTGGTTACTCTGCAGCAACTCACATTTCATATGAAACTTCTCTGGCTGAAACTGTGCTGTGTCTTAACTGGCCATGATCATGTCACCCAAGGTCATTGTGTGTGTGTGCGCGCGCGCGCGCGTGTCTGTGTCTTACGCTGCAGACAGCATTGCACTCCCGTACATCCTCCACGTTAGCAGTGGTCCTAATCTCTTCATTGGTCACTCTGAATGACTGAATAGTTTCCTGTAGGCTGTTTCGCAACTACAAAAAGTGAACATTGAACATGTTAGCAATAGACAAGAAAAAAAGGAAGAAAGAAAAAAGAAAAAAGTATCAGCGAGTAGCCCGGAGAGCGAAGGGTTAAAGCACGGAGCTCCAGTCCTACCTTTGGGGAAAGCGTGTTCCACGAAGTCAGCAGGTGACTCAACAAGAGACTGTGGATTTGAAGAAGTTCAAACATAAACCAGAACAGCCAGACTAGTAAGGCATATTATTGTTTATATTATACAGTGTATAGTACATAAAGCATTAAAATGTATCACACTTGGAAGCTCCATTGGTAAACATTAATGTACTTTTGAGAGAAAGGGTAAAGGATACCTGGATTGGGTGAGGTGCTTAGTGTAAAGTTGTCTCCACACTCCCAAACTCTGCACGTCTACAGACAGGCACTCCGTCAGACTGCTCAGTAACTGCAGGTGAACACAAACTTCTCTTTACTTCATTTACACTGGTGCAAGATATCTGTGTCTCACCTCGTATGACACGAACAAATAACTTCATATATTACTACTCAATACTAATCATCATCATCATCATCATCATAATTCAATATTTAATTATTGCTCTCCAGAGCCCGGACTTTTATATTCCGCATCAAATGAAAACAAGCAAGCAACCCCCCACCCCCAACAAAGCAGCAACACCACCAAACGTGCCTCTCTCTTCATGGCATCAGGGCAACTGGGCGTGGCTCTGGAGAGGAAAGAGGGGAAGTAGGTGTGCAGGGTGGATTCTGGCTTCGCTCCAAATGCCAGAACCTTGAGGCGTGGGTACAGACGCCTCAGCTGCCCCTGCAGACTGGAGGGGAGGAGGGGGAGGTTAGAGATGCTGTCAGCGGTAGGGCCGATCCGGCCTGGACTGGCCTGGTCCATCTTTCTGCTTTCTCTCAGCTTGACCCAAACCATATGCAAATTATTCCATATTCAATTAAACTGACCATGTCAACCAACAATCTTAACTGATTATGGTAACGCTATTTTTTGGTGGTTAATCAGATAACAATTAAGTGTTAACATTTGAGAGAATAACTGGGTAACACTAACCTTGCTGACAGGGAATTTTTGGGCATATAAGCAAAATCCAGCAGAGGGAAGAATTCTTTGGGTCCCATTACTCCGAACCCCTTTGTCAGGTTGGCGTGGACCCTTAAAGAGAATTAATAAGTTTTACATTTTTACACACAGATGTAATAAATGTACCTCAGGTTGGCAATTATATGAGCCAGAAATGATGGAGAATTTTTCCAGGGACTATTTATACATCAACAAAGTTACAGGATGTGCAGTGCAAGAACGCACAGACAAATTTGCAGAGAGCATCCGTAACTTACATGGGCAGTAACTTACATGAGCAGTCTCTCCAGGTAGGAGACGGCGTATGCAGACAGAGTTTTCATGCCCAGAACAGGGAGCATTATGCCCAGCCAAACTGCAAGACAACAAACCCAAACCGCCTCTCAATCAGCAACTGGCAGAAAAGCTGCCTCCACCACCATTCCGGTGCAAGCTGCCTTTTTTAACTAATACCATGAAACAGTAAGGTGAGGATAACACTCCACCCCTTCACCTTTGATGCCTTGGCTGAGCTCACAGAAGCCAGCCTGACCCAGGGCCCACATGATACTCTGACACTTGGCTGGCCGATTCTGGTGTGAGCGCAGAAGCTCCAGGTGCTGTAGAGATCACATGGAGAAACCCACATTTCAACCACAGAGCCAAACTCACCAGTTATTAACAGATAATCAAAATGATGAACTGGCATGTAAAACCATGACCCCCCCCCACCGTTTTAAAGTTTAAAACCTTATTTCAGTTCATCTGAAGCAAATGTATTCTAAGAGGTGATTGAGTTGGGGTGGCATAAGATAAGCTTGTGCTCCAAGCCAAGTGTTTCTCCACCTAGTCTATGAAACACACCGGCTGGTATGCATTTAGCTCCAGCCCAACTCCCAGTATCTTAGTACCAGATATTCAGTGTCTTAATGACTTAGTTCAGGTGTGTAGGGAGAGGAGATACAGCAGAGCAGCACAAGTCGTGTCCTGAGGCTGGGGTTGAGACACCGCTCCTGAGCTCTGGAGCTTAAATTCCCCGACAACAATCTCAATCCACGCTGTGCAAGTCAACAGTCAAGCTTCAGTCTAAAGTCCAACTAAAGCCTCAATTATATCTGGCAAAAACAATTATCAGTACAAAGAATTAGCATTATATATTACACATTATCCATTATCCAACTGAATCCACTGAGCTTCACAGAGAAACCACCAGATATCGGTGACCTGAGTCGACCCCACTCATTGGCACTGCATGGATTTCCTCTTGAGTACAGACAGGGGACATAAATAACTAAATAAATTCACAACAGTTAAGGTCAGTGTTCCTCCTTTGGCAGACTACCTCCTTATCACATGCCTCCTCACTTTACCTGAAAATCTGTTGTCTTTTCAAATCAGGTTATTCTGAGGTTTTCGAGCCCCACTCTTGTTTCCACTCACCTCAGAGAGGTTCTGTGTGGCTATTTTGGGTTTGGTCATCATGATTGCCTGGATGCACATTCTATAGCCATGTAGAGGTTCACCTGTCAAAGCAGAAAACAGACTATGTGAACCCACACTGCTGACCAAGGTCACAAAAACACCCAGAATGTTACAAGTGTGTGTGTGTGTGTGTGTGTGTTACCCGGGTGCTTGTCCAGCTCTCGGAGCATGGTGAACACGCAGTAGTCGAAGGAGTCCTCCAGTGCGGCACCACTTTTCCCCAATAGGTTCTTGATGATGTTGCGAAGCTCCTTCCCCGCAAGGCAGTATGGGTAATCTAGACAGGGTAATCCTGTTGTTAAAGCCACCAATCACATGGCCTCTTCCGCCCCATGCTACAGGGCTGCACTGTCTGCTCAGACCTCATCTTCCCTTTGCTGACTGTTCAGACGTTTGTGCATTTGTGGTGTGCACGTGAACAAAACTCAACGCAGTAGTTTGAAAAGGGAAAGTGTTGCCAATGACCCCATCTTAGCGCATGTAGCCATGAATGGAGGGCTTAGCTGAGTTATGCGGTTGCATTTCACTAAGCAACCAAGACTATTATCTAGTAGGTTTTGGTAAGCATTTGATTTTCACATCTATTCTCTCACCTTCAAAAAATGTATCGAGTTTTACAAAAATACCCCATACCAAAACAAATGACAGCTGAATGTAAAGTACCAACATTTTTTTCTCTCTTTTTATATACCATATCTATCAAATAGCTGAAAGGCTTCCAACTCTCACCGTGAGCATAGCTACTGAGTGTGGGGTCAGTGTCTGGCGCAAGAAGTTTGCTGTTGAGGTATCCAGCCAGATCCTTCACCCAGACGCTTGGATTTTCTGGGAAGAGAGCCTGACTTTTCTCAAGCTGGTGCCTCAACTCCACCACATCGAGCTGCGAGAGAGATGGAGAATATTATTTAGCCATCTGTCCTCAAAACAAATGACATTTCAGAGGTGATATTTTAAACACACACACACACACACACACACTCTTATACAAATGAAATATAGGTGATATCTCTGGCATCCTTAGATGCAGGTGAAAGCCTATGCAACTGGCCGTAAGTGTACAGATTATGTACAAGTGTACAGATACAAACAAAAACTCTTCACGTTCCTCCTACGCCCTATAACACAAAATACACATCCCTCCCACACTGAAGGAGCAAGAAACACAGTAGCAAGAATGGAGGAATTTGGACAGAATAAGAGATGGAACATAGACTGACAGACAGATAATGAGAGAGAGAGAGAGAGAGAGAGAGAGAATATAAACAGATGCTTGAGTAGTGCGTCATGTGGAGTATGCAGGTCACATAGCCTTCAGCTACCCTGTTCACTTTCACTCAAATTGAAACGAACAGACAACAACCCTGATAACCCACTCCAAGTACTGGTGAATCAGCAGCACATAGGCAAATACATGGCTCACAACTTCAGAAAAAAAGGTTTCAATGTGGCTTGCTATGTGTGAGTTTTATGTGTATATGCTACTGCGATCATCTGGTAAGCAACCATGTCTACAAGCTCTCGTGAGCCCACGCATTAGAGCTTGTACTCACAGCTTTGACAGCTTCTTCCAGTGTTTTGTAGTGGGTCTGCTTGAAGCTGCCGCTGGAGGGTGATTTCTTAGACTGCTTACCCCCGTTGGGCTTCTTCTGCTGGGCCTCGGCTGGTGGAGGTACCTGCTCCTTGTTCTGCTTCTTTCCAATCTTCTCAAAATTCTCAAATATAGTCTCGGACATCTTCACAGCTGCTGCTGTAAGCCCAGGAGAAAGTGACACTGAATACAAGTCAGAGAACATTTGCTTCTTTTTCGGCAGTGGGAGAGGTGGGGAAGATTTAGAAATCTTTTGCGACAAGAAGGAATGTTTCTCAGGACAGTTTCTTCACTTTTAGCTACTTATTTTGCAATGATATCCAATCCTCAAAAAGGACAAAAATCTAGAACAAAAGGTGAGGCATGGTGAATCCATTTCAAAACTGAACCAGAAACACGAGCATCATTGCTAATATAATGTGTCCTGTTTATACTACAGTCCCACAGCCAGAAATCATGGATTAATGCAATTTTAGCCAGTGATATGGCAGGGTAATGGGAAACGTCTGCACATTGTGGGACACAAATAAATTATGCCCATGACAGCACGTTCAAGGACCTTTCATCAGTAAATGCCTCGAGATCAGGGGCAATACTGTGATCACATGCACCCTTTCCAAATCAACCACACTCACACTCTCACTTGTTTCCTTTTTCACTCATAACTAAACAAAATTACTAAACATAAAATTCATGCTGGAGGTGGTTTTGCCAAAACTAATACACACAGTACATTTTTAATGTGCTATTTTACAAAGACAGGTTAAATACAGAACACATCTTACACAAAAACAGTTAAACATAAGCAGCCAGTTGGCAACTCACCATGTAACGGTCATCATACAAAAAAGGCATGTATGCTGCATTACAGTATATTAGGATAATGTCAGTTCGAGAGATTTTCATCTCTCTTGGTAAAATCTTTGAGAGCACAACCGTACAAGTACACGCTAAGGATATTTTAAATACACGTTTCCTGCCAACAATTGTCCTGATCTAAAGGTATTTTGGGTCATGTGTCTTATCCTTGGTTAAAAACAAATAAATAAATAAATAAAATTAAAGGGACCTTCGCCTCAAAGCTCCAGTCCTGCCCGACATCTTTAGCCAACTAGGGCAGAACATCATACGATGCTGTAAAGAGGGCATGGCTTAAACGTCTGGAGTCAAACTTGAAAAGAACCAAGAACTCAGGAAAAAAAGTGCATTTTCTCAAAGAAACACTTACTGTGTAAAAAGCCTGTAAACCTACCATCAACAATAGCTGGCGATCCAGCTAGCTACTAAACCAAGTTAAATAAAACATTTAAATAGACGGTAATTGGCATGTTTTATCTAAAAACGACTGCGTGTCTAGCCAGGCCTCCGATATGGATCTTGAAGTATGTCAGATGGTGCGTGTGAGGAAAAACAGCCGCAGAGGGGCGGACTGAACTAACGCTAGGTTAGTAATCTTAGCTAGGCAAACACACAGATGCTAACTAGTTTAGCCCTTAGTCGAATCCATCATAAGAACACTAAACATTACACCTTTAAACTTATAGCCCATCTATAAAAACGTTAAAGATACGTCCCACCTATATAAACGTAAACAGCCTCAGCATATCAGATACTTCCAACACGGTGTAAGGTATTAGCAGCTAGCGAGTTAGCTAGGTTAGCGCGGCTCTACAATAGCGTTAGCTATTTTACAGCTGATGGTGTAAAATAGATCCTACACAGCTGCTGGATTTAAAGCCAATTCTCGTTTGATTCGTTAACAGCAAAGTGTTAAATGCTTGTTAAGTCCTCTTATTAACTACTAAATTAGCAAACAGGTTAACTTAGCCAGCTAGCTAACTAGCTAATGTTAGCTAAAGCTAGGTCGCTAAGATAGGACAGACAGCCAAGTCAGCTTAGCCTGTCTGAGGAAGCAAAAGGTGAATTTCTCACATTCTTCTGGCGTATTATTAAGCGATATGGTACTAACACACAAATGTTAGTAATGTTACTTACGATACGGCTCGACTCTTGGCAAGTTGGACTCGCTCAGCGCTTTTCTTCCACCACCACCAGACTTCTTATCGGCTTGACTCTTTGCTGAGCCGTTTTGTTTTTTGTTTTTCTTCACCACCTCCCATTTGCCAACAGAGTTATTATTCGCAGATGATGCCATAGTTGTTAAGTGTGGCAAATAAAAAGGCCAAATCGTACAGATGTGTTACTCAAGGCAAGCTGGAGCTAAGTGTGGTCCCCTAGAGCAAGGAAGCGTCAGCTCCGCCTACGTCGACTTTACAACGACTCTGCCACGTCTGCTCTGGTGGTCTGACCTCATATGTACCCCGAACACAGTTTATACCAAAGAAATAGGTTAACGGGATCCGTGTCATTTAACTACTAAAACCGATACTTCTACATCGGTAATGAAATTGTCGGTGACGTTGCATAAATGATGAATGCATGTTAGCGGACATTCGTGTGTGAATGTCCAACAGATGTGAAAGTGACAGTGTCGTGATGGTCAGCTTGCACCTTATCCATATTAAGTATGAATGTAGATATTGCTGATTCCTGCAAGTTTACACATAGGACCGTTACTGGCAGCCAACTGTTTCCAGCACATGCTACGTCTGTATGCACACTCTGGACTGATTAACTGCTATTCAAAGGGTATTGTGTATAGTTGAAAATAACACAACCTTTATCTTACACGGGCTACCAGATAATCTGCTTTGCTGCAAAACCTTTCTTACTTTCTCTCTTAATTTATGCTCTGAGCTGTTCTTTTATAGCTCACCTTGCAGAACAGGTAGGATGAAGAGGATGGCAACATGAAGGCCATGAGCTTGGTTTCCTCAGGGCAGACACAGTCATACTGGTAAATATATGTAAGCTGGTCTGGATAAGAATATCTGCAGATTGCAGTCTCATTATGGCCTGCTTTACTGAGGCTACCATGACCAGCAAGGTGTTACACACCAACTATGTAAACCCCTGTAGAAAATAATTTAAACTTGTTCATTCATGTGTGCATGACTTCTGAACACATCTTTCTAATAGTAAATACCTATTATAGCCAACAGGGCAAATACTTGCTTAAGGTGTGCTGATTGTGAACAAAATAGGCCATTGTTAGATAGGTGAGCGCTGTTAAGAAAAATTTTATTTGTCTGTTATAATGTGTAATAACATACATTGTATATCAAAGTGTATCAGAATGTTTCAGCTTCAGGACTTGCAAGACAATGAACACTCAGTGTGTCAACACACTTTACAAACAAGCAGCTTAGAGGTGCTATGTTCAACCAAGTTCTGCGGTATTCTTAAGAATACCAAGGGCACATTAGCCAGTTAATTTTTTAAAATGCTTTGTCATTACTATAACTGACAATGGTAATTTTAGTAATGCAGTACTGCTTTTTTAAAGCTAAACATTATTTCAACAGAGCTAGAGCTGGAATGCTGAAGTGAGAAGAGAAACAGAGAAGAGTCATGTCATTATTAACCCCAATATCTTATAGTATATCTTGTAATGTAATATATCTTATAGTATATTTTATAGTATAATATACTATAAGTGCTGGTAATTTTATTGATAGTACTGTCTTTTAAGATACCACAACAGGAACAATTTAGCTGGAATTTCTATTTCCCAGGCAGTGACTGAGCAAGTTCCTTTACAGAGCTCTGATTAAGAGGTGAAACATACAGAATGAAAACAAATTTGCATGAAATAAAATATTTTACTACAGACATTAACAATAATGTATAGTACTGGTTAACTGCAAATCTGTTTTTACACAATATCTGAGACAAACCTTTATCTTCTAAAGATACAGCAAATGATATACTCACAAAACAAAACATTTTTAATTGCTAGAATATGCTTTATTTTACATAGTAAAACTCAAAATAGATGCATGTACTGCAATTAGTTGCCATGGCTACCGTAGCCTTGACAGCTTTTAATAAAATACAATAACTTGAAGAAATGAGTACAACCGTCCTGTCAATCAAATCAAATGTTGTGGCATTTAGTGTTGTAAAAACAAAACACTGTTTTAGTGGCTAAAAACAGTTTTATAATGTCAGTCACAAATAACCATGAGTAATGGTGGCATAGTTTTTCTGAAAGGTTAATTCGTTTTATAAAACCATGCTTTCTTTTTAGCAATAAGCTGTTTCAGCATGAAGTTGTTCTAACTATTATCTTTTATAAATAAATACATCTGAAACTTTCACACCTGCACATTAGTGCTAGCTCTAAATGCTAATTCAATAATCACTGAGAACCAAGCTTTGATATCCAAAGCCACAAAAACACATTTGCATACAAAAGAAGCATCAGTTTCCTGTTAAGACACTGTATGCACTTAGCAGACAGTGTGCCTTTAGTATTGTCAGTGCTTGAATGTTCTAGTTACAGTCAAAAATATCAATGTTCTACAATCAGCACAAATCCTGCAAATGAATTCTAAAATTTTAGTTTGAATCAGGTTTGTTCACAGAACTCTAAGATTTATTTGAATTTATTTCAAATGAATTTTATTCTGAATTTATTTCTTTCAAATTGATTTTATTTGAAACAACTAGTCTCTCTGAGACTTTAAATTAGTTCATATATAGTAAAACAATCTATTTCCAAAAAATCCCAAAAGTATTCAAAACACAAGAGCTAAAATAACATGCAAACCATCTAGACATCTGTTTATCTAGTAAAGCAGCCATCAAAAAAAAAATCTCACCAAACATTTGTTAACTGTTTTAAAACAGTCAGTTTCAGTAGCAGTGACAGGAATGAGAATGTGTTGTGGGAGTGTGTGGCTTGACATCTAAAGATGCATTGAAGGTTAGCACTCTAAAGAGACTGTGGTCTGGTGTTTTATGCTCTCTATAAAATTAATACCATAATACCAAAGGGAAATCTGTGGCCAGTGGTGAAGTAGAGTTCAATTCTGAGGTGAAAAAAAAAAAAAAAGGGATTTACCACCAATTTGATATCAAAAGCTCTGTGCTGGCTAAATCCATTACTCACACAATCTACATATAACACCCATGTGTTAAAGGCTTTAACACTAATTGTCTGCTGGTTCTTCAAAATCGAGGACAAAAAGTAACAGATTAAAAAGCACAGTAAACAAATATCAGAACATAAGGAGATGAAATTAGAACAAGAGATGGAAATTAAAGAGACAGACAGACAGACAAACATTGGAGGAACTGATGAGGGATGTAATGGGAGATAGAAAATGTAGTAGGACATCAGGCCTAAGGGGCATTTTATTGGACTCAGTACTCATCCTGGTCCTGCAGCTGCTCATCAACCTCATCATCTTCTGGGGGAGCAAAACCATCCTAAAAACATTGAAATAAATAAATAATGATACCAGTAATCGCATATCCTTGGTGTCTAAATTCTGTGACGCTGGGATAGGTACATGCCTTTAAAGGGACACTGCGGTGCCTGAGTATTTGGAGCTTGTGTTACTGAGTTTTTGGATTGTGTGATACTGAGTATTTGGAGTGTACAATACTGAGTATTTGGAGCGTGCATTATTGTGTATTTGGAGCTTGTGTTACTGGGTATTTGGAGCGTGTGATACTGCGTATTTGGAGCGTGCGATAATGAGCATTTGGATCATACGTTATTGAGTATTTGGAGCGTGTGTTATTGAGTATTTGGAGCGTGTGTTATTGAGTATTTGAAGCTCATTATTGAGTACTTGGAGCACGTGTTATTGAGTATTTGAAGCTCGTGTTATTGAGTATTTGAAGCTCATTATTGACTACTTGGAGCATGTGTTATTGTGCATTTGGAGCGTGCGTTATTGTGTATTTGGAGCGCGTATTATTGTGTATTTGGAGCATGTGTTATTGAGGGCTGAATATACCTCAGTGGCATAGAGGATGTCAACAATCTTGGTAAGAACAGGGTTGTTCTCGCTCTCGTGTTCCTGGCAGATAAGCTCAATGTCACGGAGTTTACTGAAGTAAAAATCCCTCTCCTTCTCCAGACCATCCACTGTCAGCTTCAGGTCCATTAACTACACACATAGTAACACAACCAGTAAAACCACAAATTACACCTGAGAAACAAAATCAATCTTCAGTATACACGGTGTACACTATTTCCTAGTTTTCTGCACAACATTTTTTGATCATCACTAAGACTATGCTGTAGATACAAACATTTATATACAGACAGAAATACTAAGCACTTTAAAATCACTTGTATCCCTTTAACTTAAGAGACTGTATTGGTGGACTTTGTACACCTGTTGGTTGAGTTCCATGATCTCTGCATCACTGCCTCCATTTCGAAATACAGGGGTGTTCCGTCTTATACCAGATGAAGGGGTGGTGCTAGGCGCACGCTGGGGGGCTGGCATGGTTTTGGGTGCTGTTGGTGAAGTCCTCTGAGGTCCTGTACCAAACCAGACCAATTATTCTATGATCATACAGAGGTGAAAGACTCACTAAACAGATATCTAAAAATTATTTTAATTAACAACTTTAACAACATTTGTATTTTATTTTGGACTTCCTAACTGTTTTGTGTTCTTTCACAAGTAGTTATTGAGTCTTCATGTTTGTTTATGCCGACATAAATACTTTGTTTATTCAGACAAAGTCTGCAGAAACAAGTAGATGCCAAACAGAAGATCAAAGGTTAACTGTAAGAACGCACAGTCCCAGCTCTGATATTTAGTCTATGCAACTGACATCTGTCCAGTTAAAACTACAGTTCAGCCAAGGCCAAAAATCTAAAAGATGTTGAATACACAGCACAAAGAACACTTTTTTCTGATCTCACATGGAGTTCTGACCCAGACATTACTTGACAAGTGCAAGAAAGTCAAACGGGATCAAACATAATCAGATAAGTTTTGGACTAGGGTTGTTCCAGGGTTGAGGAGCACAGGTTCACCTGGGGTGGGCGTGGCCGAGACTTCCTGCCCTTGCCGTGCTTCCTGAGGGTTGTACTCTTTGCCATCATAGTTTGCGTCAAAAAATTTCTTAAACCACTGAACAAACTCAAAGTTATCCTGGAACTTTCCCTTCACCAGTTTTTCAACTGGGATGATCTGCAAAAGAACAAAACAACAACAATAACAAGTTACACATGGTGATCATGTCAGGAATGTAAGATATTACACGAATTCACTACAGAGTAATTTAGTAGATAATATTATTATTATTTTCAATAAGCAATTTTAAATAAAATACATTTTAAATGTTATTAGTAGTCATAATTAGGCTTATTAGTCATGGATCTCACCTTGTCTACGTTCATTCTCTTGAAGGCTGCTTGTAGCACTTTGAAATTATGGATGTACTCGTGCTCCAGTTTAGCTTGGAACTTGGCTTTCTTCAGAAGAACACACCCAGGGAACAACATGTCCATGAACTGGCAGTACGCTGCACCTGCAAACACCACAAACCATCTCCATTTCTAAAATAGGGAATAGGAAGCTTCTCCCCACAGAAAACAACTGGAAACCCAGAGGAATCATTTAAAGGTGAAGTTGGGGCTTGTGGAACTCAGACACCAAAGCTTCACAAACAGTAGCCGCTATAGAAACAGGTGAACACGTAGGTGATCACGCTGATGACTCATGGTCTCCCTCTAGTGGTTGCTATTTACAATTCTTTTGCAAAATGGTCATTTTAAAGTCATTACCCATGGGTGGGAACAGCACTGAAAGCATCTGATTGTTCTGTACGTTTCCCCCTCACATATACACATTACGCACAATACTTCATTATTTCTGTATCATCAGAGCTTAGAACAACATGTAGTTCTACTCTGTAAAACTGTGATTTCCATAATTATTCACTGGAATGAAAGTTTATTAGTTTCATTATTTTGATCAGTGTAGAACTACAATAAACAGGGTTACTGCATCCATGTATGGGATGCGGTTTGCAGGTGGGGGGTTTCGAATTTTGCACAACAATATATTTTACTGTGCCACGTCTACCCCATGAATCTTGACTTGCAAATATTACTGTTGGCACTAATAGATGCTTCAAGTATAAAATACTTCCAAATTGCAGAGGTTTGTTATAATCCAGAATGAATAGTGCTGCTTTTCCTCAGCTGATGTTTAAATTGAGCATTTTTAAAATTCAAAGTTCAAAAATGTATTCAATTCATATTTAACCACATTATTCAAATAGAATTTAACTATGTGAAATTGATGATAATATAAACATATGAAATATTTTCTTGCTCAGGAAGCTGAAAAAGGTCCTGCAAGTGTTTTTGATGGTTTTCATATTTTGGAATAACGTGCTTCCAGTGCAGAGCAACTGCAGCTGCAGGACTATATGGACTATGTACTGGACATGTCTGGCTCATATCTGATTTGTTTAATAAGGTTGGTGCCAATACGATCCAGAGAATTCAATGCAATTATAATTTTAGTTCAATATTTACAAATGTAAAATATTTAAGAAGAAAAAAAACGAACCACTTTTCTTAAAAATTAAATATGATGTTAGCATAATAGGCTATTTCAATCAGGAACTGTTAACGATAGTTTTTATTTGATAGCAAGGGCTCAATGTCTGTTATTTATAAGCTTCATATAATGGTGTTTCAATAATACGCAGTTGGTCAGTTTTTCTGATGATACCCACTATAAAAACCTATACTGCGACACAATTAATCACAATAATAATACATTCCCCACCACTACTTAGGAAACTTTTTTTTTTCTGTGCTTTGCAGTAAAAGTACAGTGCAGAGCTAACCTACCTGAGCATAGCTGCTCTATCTTGGTGTAGGTCAGCTGCAGAGAATCGTTGACCCAAGCAAGCATGTCATGCCTGCTCAGGTTCTCAATGGTCATGGACGTGGAGTACACATTCACCGCCATCGCCCAGCTAGACAGAAGAGGATATGGTTCTGAATGAAAGACACTAGTTGCCAACATGTTTTGTCAATGTTATGTTTTTTACATTTTAAAACGTAGGCTGAATGCTGAATGTCTGCTGAATGCTGAAATGAAAATGTAAATGAATTAGTTGTTATAGCTTTAAGTCATGACATTTTTGCTTTTGAATGCAAAAAGGAAAACAGAAAAAAGGAAGGTTGAGGAAAAGAAACTCTCCTTCACAGCAGAGAAGGCAGAGCAAAATAAACCAAAACAAAAAGACATGCTGAGTACTGGCAACATGTAATTCTGTCTCAGAATCAAAGAACTGCAAATCTATGCATTCAGCATCTTATTTGGAGCATAGCTGTCATATTTTGCAATATTTCTGTGTAGAACAGTATTTGATATTCTGTAATTTCAAAAAACAGATAACATCTTGAAGCAAGTTAATGCACACTGATAATACATTCCAGGACTTTCCCAGATGTTTGTGAATGATACAGAAACTGTGATGGTGAAGAAGAAGTGTATTAGAAGATTCTGTTACCCCCTGGGGGTATTTAATTATCAATTAAATAATTTAGCCTAGTTTCACTCAGTAAATAAATTAACCAAAGGCTAGTTAATAAAAAATAATTATAAGCATCTTTATAAGTGTTTCAAAGATATGATAATGCCTACTGTGAATATAGTTTATTTTCCCCAAATGTAATGATTTGCAAAATAATAAAACAGAAATAAATTTGCTGAAATAGTAACTGTAACTTCGAATTGTAGCCTCCAACTGGAAAATCTTTTCTGAACTTTACCGTTTAGTGCGGGTATGCTATTTCTGCAAGTAAAGACTCGGCCACGCCCTTACAGCGGGGGTTGTGGTGTCACTACAGAGCTACAGTCTCTGCGTCTCGCAAAGAAAAAGACGACACTGCGGTGAAAGCCTTTATAAGCGTAAAATGTGTTTAGCAGCTATCATTAACCCAAACCTCGTTAAAAATACACCTTTAAATGTACTGAGTGGATGTAAACATAGTGTTTCCTCCGGCTCCTCCATGAAAATAGCGGAACGTGTACAGCCCTCTTTAATGACTTTACCAGCATCAGAAGATTGAACTGCGATAGATCCGCAGACTACATATGGTTAGATCACAAAATCTACAATCTATTGACCTATTATTACTCACATATATTCACTCTAGAACTAAAGACTAAAGCCTGGTGGCGCCATTGTCATGGTCACCGTTAAAGTAACAACTTCAAATTCAACAGGCCTGAACCACTGTCGTATTTGAAACAGAACAGGACTAACAGTATGTTAAAGACCAGTATATGCCCTGCACCAGCCTGCAGATACACATGATGAGTTGCTTGGGGAAATATCCCATTAGCTAAGAGATGTAGCTTTTGCTTCAGTCGAGAACCTGAAATTGTTGGCAATGGTGGATTACTGTGAAATGGATAGATAGGGAACTGATAAACACAAGCAGTCTTCTCATGACAAAACAGCCCAAATGAACAAACTACATGAAAAACATGAACATTCCCATGACAATACTAAAGCAGCTGGGAGATTTAATATCAACTTCTTAAACTCCACTACGTTAGGATTTTCGTGGCATTTTCCTGATAGATGCCACGTTACTGGCTGAAGACACGAACACTTTCTAGCAATGCGCCCTGACTCATGGCGACAGACATCCATACATTCTACAAGTGTCATCGCAGGGACCCAGTCTGAAAACATTTCCATTGTTGACAGACGCTCTTATATTTATTTCTCAGTATGACTGCATGGTGTTGAAACTAGTTAGTGGGTCTACGTTAGAAATCTCCAAATGCAGTGCTGCCAAAAGCACACTATCACGTTAGAGGTAAAATTATACTAACTCCACATTGAGCTACTAAGGCCAGTAATAAGATGTTAGTTAGATAGCCAACACTGAGTTGAGGAACACAACCTTAATAGTCAGGATGGTGGCTCAATTTCACTAAGTTTTGATAAAAAAAATAACGGTACACAAGCGTATTAGCTAACAAATAATGGCTGATATTAAATACAGTAACGTTAATTGAAGGATAGCGTGGTTGTGAACTAGTCGAATCATTATGGAGATCCCCGTTATTATTATTATTATTATTATTATTATTATTATTATTATTAATACTAATACGGAACTCAGTGACTGTCAAGTCTCTAACGTTAGCAAACCGATAGCCAAGCTAACTAGATAGCTAACGTTAGCACCGTCAAACATTTAATTAGCTAACGCTAACTTGTTGGCTTTTGAAGTGTTGCAGTCATCCTTTATAACACATTTCGGTTAATAAAAGTAATAACAAGAGGTTGAGCAATAACATTTTACTCACAATCCTCAAAAGAGGTGCTAGTTATTTTTGCGCGTTGTCCGTCACCCCCCTCTGCTGTTGCTAGGTTAGCTCGTGACAACACAACACACGCGCTTTGGTTCGTCCAATCAGAAACAGCGACGCTGGCATCAAAGTCCCGTTAACCAGTGAACTTCGAGTTTACTGACGCGACACAACGAAAGGGTAATTTCCTGGTTCGCCACTGGGGCAGTGTGTTGAAGATTGTAGTTGCCAAATATGTTACAACTAAAACAAAATACGTATAGGAGTGACATGTTTTTGTACGCTTTGAAATGCAGTCGTGGCAAATATTGCTTTTCTTAAATGAAATGGATGTTTCGTGTTATTTTGGAATACAAGCCAAACCTACGAATGAAATCCAGATTGCTGTTGTATTCCCCTTTTCATTAAGGTATTAATGTTGTATTGCCCTTTTCATTTGGTGCCCCGGTCACCATATTTCCCTCGATCACGTCAGTTCAGCCGGACTGTCAGTCTTTGACAGTTCATGCTTTAGGCTACCCGTATATATTTATATAGGGAGACTAGCCATCAAGTCCTAAAATCCCACGTGCTCCTGTTATTCACGATCGTGCAGTGCTGACTGAAGTAACCCAGCATTTGTGCTCCTAAACATACACAACACATCACAACTGTTTCAGCAACTGAAGTGGGTCGTCTATGATTTGATGAAATTGTTTAAACACAATAATAATAACTTATGTCTTTGTATCTTTGAAACAATTCCTTGGATTAAAATACAAACCCTCGTTGCATAAACAACACATGCAAAAAATAACAGGATTGACAAGTCAAAAGAATTTTCAGATGAACTAATCTAATGTGTTATTCATACCCTAGTGTGGTCACTCTGGAATGGTTCACTTATAAGTGAGTGTAGGGGCAAGCTATGGGGCTATAATGCAGCTATAATGAAGTGGGTGATGAGTGTATACATCTCAGGCTATATATGTGTGTGTGTGCCAGCTATGATAGCATATGATATATATATAGAGAGAGAGTCCAGCAGGTTAGAAGGTTGGGAATTTCAATTGAAGAGTTGCAGTTTCATACCAATTACCAATTACCAATTACAGTTTCATACCAATCTCCTCAGGTTTCATAATAAATCATTTTGTTTTCAAAATGACTGGCCATGCTGTTCAGCTCTGCTTAGGAGATGGAGGAACATATTTTTAATTACAAATTGGGTTGTTTTGTTTGCCACACAGTAGCAGACTGTAGTGGTGAAGAGTTAATGACAAATAATAAAACTAATTAAAAAACCCATTGACTTCATACTTAAGTATTTATGTCCATGAACGACTAGTTTACATAATTTAAAAAAACACTATATACATGTTATAAGTTAATAGAATACTTATTTAGAAATGGGAAAATACGGCTTTATCTGCAGTCTAGCTTGAGCAGAAATTGTTTTGAAAGATAATCGCAGCTGTGCTGTCTGTTCACTACTTTCTTCACTAGGTGGCAGTGTAGCATTTCATTTAGAGAAACGTTGACCTGCACCGCTCACTAAGCTATATACTAATGTAATGTAAAACGTTTTAGATTTCTTCCAGATACAGAAATTTGTAAGAATTTACATTACACCATTAACATTAATTTAAGAGTAAAATAAGTTTACAGTAATTAAAATGATTAGAAATCCAACCTAAGCTCCCTGATCCATGGCATTCTGCTAATAAAATGAACACAATACAATGTTAATTCATATTAATGTATGTTACATGTTGAAGCAGCTATGATGTTTACACACAGAATTATTGACTGACTGGGTGGACCAGCTTCCTTGGAGTTAGTTAATCAGTTAAACTGGACTGTGCTGAAATTTTTGGTTGCTAATTACAAAGCCCAGGAGCCATTTCCCCCCAGAGTAACTATATGATACCAGGACAATTTAGCCAAAGTGTTCTTTAAAAACATCTTATATTAAACTTATGCAGACTGGTTTAATTGGACTCTCGTCAATCTGGCACGCCCTTAGTGGTTCTTATTGCTCGAGAGAACTTATCCAGCAGCTACTCTCACGGATTTTGGGCAGTTCTGTTTTCTTACTGAATGCTGTACATTGCAGTAGAGAAGATCCTACAAGCAGGTGTTCTTCTCTGCATACTGTGACATGTTATTGCTGGTGGCTAAAAACATAGAGTGATTGTCCTCATGTTCATGTTCTGGGGTTATTTCATACACCCTCAGTACAACTGCGGATAGAGCTTTAGATACAGAGTTAGAACTGGGTACAAATACAAGTAATCGAGAATTTACACTGAAAGTGTCCTCAAGCAATGAAACTACCAGATGTTGTTCGTTCTCAGTTATTAGATGCCAGTGACCCTTTAAAGGACCAATATTATGGCCTTATCTCCCCCAAGCAGTGTGCACTACAGGGTGACTCGTGATTTTCTCACTTAGCCATGGGTAAGCTTCTTAAATAAGCCACTTAAACGTGACACCAGATGTCCTGTGTCAGGACCCTGTACCTGAGTCCCATCATCGAGTCATTCCAGACGCTCTGCATGGTCCGTCAGTATCATTTCCCAGGGATATAGTACAGCATGAACCACCACTCTGGCAGGCCGTCAACAGGTGCTGGGGCTTTTCTGCACATGAAACCAGCTCGCTTGTGGCTTGTCCGAATACATTAATTATATATCGTTCTGGACATGTAGGCTATTTAAAACGTGCTGTGTGTTTATTCACCTGCATCCACAAAGTTGTTACAGTTAAAATCAGCTAAAAACTATATATAAAACTTATATATATATATATATATATATATATATATATATATATATATATATATATGTAGTGTGTGTGTGTGTGTGTGTGTGTGTGTGTGTGTGTGTGTGTGTGTGTGTGTGTGTGTGTGTGTGTGTGTGTGTGTACCAGACTGCTGAAACAGGTAATACTTGTATGGTTTTCAAGTTCACATATCAACCGAAGGACCAACCTTGGGTTCCTTCTGCAATTATAAAATAGAAAACTTGTAATTTCTGCTGGAGTTGAAGTAGAGGAGCACTTTTTTTAATAAAAGTTAGACTTCAGAAATACAATTTAGGAATGCAAACATAACTTAAGAATATGGTTGTATGAGTTGTGCATTAATAGAATTTCTCACTTTTCCATACAAGAGAGTTTGGGAACAAAGGTATAAATTGCCTCTGCCTGGGAAGGTTTTAGAGTACAATAAAATGTAACAAATGCAACAAGAAAAAGCTGGACCAACTCCTAAGAACCGCTCTTCCTAAGATACATTCTTCCTAAGATACATTCCTCCTTTGTATGTTCATACATTGGTACATTGGTAGCTAATGTGATAGGGCCAGACCTGTGACCAACACTGGGAGAAAATATGTAAAACGTCTTTTACTTTGTGAAAAGAGAATAATTTCATAGGAGCCTTTCTAAACGTTTTCTTTTAGCTCTTCACAGGTTCTGCTGACGACAACCGGCTATTGTTATCATTGCCTTTGCTAAGTGCTTATGTTACCAAAACACATTATTATACATCAGTGATGGGGTAAAACAAGTGTAGTACAAGCATTTAGAAATTCAGTCATGTTTCCATTGTAAATCATAATACTTACACTCAAAGGTTTGTCTGCTGGAGTGCTAAAAGGTGTTTTAAGTCCACTTGTGATCAGTCCATCACATTTAAGATCAATTCTGTTTTGCCCTGTATCACAGGATCCACAGACTATGTGAGATTGTTATTTTAGGCTTGGGATCGCGTCAAATCCCAGTGGCTGCACATTGCAAATTTGCTAATCTGACATTGATCTACTGCAAAATAAGATCTCATCTTAGTATTAGTTTTTAAGACACAGTTATGTGTCAGAACTGGCAAAGAGGGGATGCTACTTGTGGTGATCTAGTAGATGTTCCAGTAAAATAATTATAATGAATGTAGTTAAAGTATTCATAATTGTGACTTGATATGGTAGTCAAATTACTGACTATGAAGTTAATGTATAGAACCTCAGCTTTAATTCAAGGGTGTTTACAGCTGTACTGGAACCATACTGGGACCATAGTCCTTTCATACAACCTGCACCTGTGGTCAGTGACAGTAACACAAGCAATACCAAGGCTGACAAATGACAGTCATCATAGGCCCAGATAAAACAACAGGGCTATTAAAATCAACCGTCCAGTCCACTGGAGGAAGCCGGAAGGCACTTCAAATGCCTCTATAGTTCCGTGACAAAGTCACAGACGAACAGAAGATCAGCGTGACCCAAGATTAACGGAATGAGAACGTCGTGGAGGAAAAGGACCCTGTCTTTGACTCAGAGTAAATGATCTCCTTTAGGAGAACCTGTTGGTGAGGGCACATTACCTTAAAATGAGACAATGGGCTGAAACATTTAAGACAACTAGGATGGGTTTCAGGGGCAGGAATTGTTGACTGGCCAAGTGAGACTTCCAAGCAAAATTGTAATATAATTTTAATATTATGTTAATTGTATCCTCTGGAAAATGCATATGTATTATATATGCAAATGTAATTGAATTAAAGCCAACCTTCTGCACTTTAATAATAACCCTATTCAGTTGATTTCTGTGTCTGAATTAATCTCTTTTTGGCCAAAAAAGGGTTGAGAGCAAGAATCCGTTCGTGTCCACACGTTTACAGAAATCCCATCCTAGTAAGAGTCAGGAGTAGGACGGAGACAGGAGTCTGGATGCGGCTGCCGTGTCGGTTTCCCAGATTGGCCAAATGTCTCCTTCTGTGCCCGACATTCCTTTAGCTTGACACCCCCTTGCAGCACACATGCCAGTTCACGCCACAAACTCCTGAAAAACAATTTGACAAAGCGTGATCAGCGTTGTGGTGTTTTCTTCCTGGGCTCAAGCAGGGTCTCTGAGGAAGACACCAACGAGTGATTTTCTCTACAAGTGTCATGGAGCTTTGAGATCATCTACCTGGTCTTTAACAACCACAGATCTTTTCTCCCATTAGCTCTGGTGATTCAACTGCACTTAATATATGTTGTGAAAATCCTTTGAATGTTGTTGTTGTTCTAAACAGAGGTCATACTCATCAGCATTGGGAGCTATTTTTATACCTCACGTTATATCCCATAGTGGACCTCATGTGCAAAGGCAACAACAGACGGTTTGAGCAGGAATGTGTCGTGTAAGAATAGATAAGAAGAAACTCATCCAGGTAGCACGGATTTCCTAACTGTTCTGAGAGCAGCCCAGAGACCCTCATGGGCCAGACTGAATTTTCAGGCATTTATATTTGACACTGTTTCAAAATGGAACAGGCATTAGATTACAGAGAACTCATTCCACAATATAGAATTTATTTTAGGTCACAGTTACACAGTCAGTCCTTCTAACCAAAAAAAATCATGGACTGCAGGGTTATTTTATATGGATCAAAATTCTCCCACAATGATAAGTCTTAAGATACTTCTGAGATCTTGATCTTAGTCTATGGTGACGCTGAGATCTTGGTCTTAGTCTATGGTGAAGCTGAGATCTTGTTCTTAGTGTATGGTGACTCTAAGATCTTGATCTTAGTCTAAGGTGATGCTGAGATCTTGGTCTTAGTCTATGGTAACGCTGAGATCTTGGTCTTAGTCTACGGTGATGCTGAGATCTTGGTCTTAGTCTACGGTGACGCTGAGATCTTGGTTTTAGTCTATGGTAACGCTGAGATCTTGGTCTTAGTCTACGGTGACTCTGAGATCTTGGTCTTAGTCTATGGTGACTCTGAGATCTTGGTCTTAGTCTATGGTGAAGCTGAGATCTTGTTCTTAGTGTATGGTGACTCTAAGATCTTGATCTTAGTCTAAGGTGAGGCTGAGATCTTGGTCTTAGTCTATGGTAACGCTGAGATCTTGGTCTTAGTCTACGGTGATGCTGAGATCTTGGTCTTAGTCTACGGTGACTCTGAGATCTTGGTCTTAGTCTATGGTGACTCTGAGATCTTGGTCTTAGTCTACGGTGACTCTGAGATCTTGGTCTTAGTCTATGGTGACTCTGAGATCTGTGTTCACTGTGATGTTGATGGATGCAGCTGCACAGCAGCTAAACCTACAAAATTACACATGCATATTTGTTAAAGCATGTGAGAGCTGAATTAAGCAAGGCATGTCTGACTGTGCAAGGAATACGCATTTAAAATATATCATGCTTTTGGTTTTGTCTTTAGCAAAATGAATGCAAAATCATTTCATTATAAGGTCAGTGGTGTGTGAAGTGGAACATTCCGATATGGCAGAATGGGAAAACAATCCCCCAGTATCAGTTCCAGGTGATATTTCCAGTATACTGCTCAGTCCTACTGGAGAGCTTATTAAAGGATAAAGTAACAGGTCTGAAATCATATTCTCTGAGAATTGCTTTGAAGGGGAGTTTGCCAACACACAGGCATCACAGTTTGCTAAAAAAAACCACTGGATAAACACAGATCCACACATACAGTATGATATTTAATCATTTATGTATGTATAGAAAAATAAACATATAGTATTTAACATAAATAAGCATGATGAACTACATATGCCATCACACACACACACACACACAAAACCACACAACCACACACACACACAAGCACATATGCCATCCACACATACCCTCTACAGAACCCCGTCATTTCTGCAGTAATCTGAGAATTCTTTGCAAAAAAGGCCTCTAACAGCAACATCTGGAGCTATACACACAACCCTCCTGCCACACACACACAAACTTTAACAGGAAAACTTGTGTCTGGATTTTTGCAAGGTTCTCTGATTTCAGCTTTTTTCTCTACTAATGCAACTTTAGAGCTATGAGAAGCACTGTTTAACTGTTTGGCGCCATCATGCAAGACAACCCTGAGCACACACACTATGAAGCCCTACTTTGTGTGTCTGTGTGTGTGTGTGAGACAGAGAGAGATTGTGAGAGACACAGAGAGATTAAATCCATGCTAACTTTATTGCGTAAACAATTATTCTCGAATTCTTTATTCATGAGCCTCTACATGTGTCCCTAGAGCTGTGACTGTGTCCCTAGAGCTGTGATTGTAGACAGCAGAAAGGCAGTGGAGAGTCAGTTCCTTCTTTCTGCTTCACAGTGGCAGGCTCGCCACTGTACCACCGCAGCCTAGCTATTATTAAACCAGCCGTTGACTTGTATCTGATTTTCTTCCACAGTAGACCTGTTATTGATGCATACACACTAGGCTACTTTGAGATTGACACCAACGTTGGTCTTCATGCATGTAGATGTAAAAACCATCATGACTGGATTTGAAGAGTATGTGAAGAGCAGGTAGCAGGTTCTTACCGGTGCTTCACTTGTTCTCGTCTCGGATGCACAGACATCTCCTCTTCAGCGCCGGCTCTGCATCCAAGTGCACGCCGCCCTGCTCAACAGTCTGAGGTTGCGTATGGGAGCTCTTGTCCCACGTGTGCGTAATTAACTGAGAAAGGGTGTGTGCCGCTGTTTTGTGTGTGAAGGCGTGAGCATTTTTCTCTCGTAGTTTCGGAGGAATGGAACGAGCGTACGTGTGTTCTTCATCAGCTGTGAGACCGTCCCCTTCTACCGCTCTGCCCCGGCTCTCCTCTGATTGGTCAGTTTGGCAGTCTGTTTGCTCTCCTGGACAGGGACATTTTAAGACAAGGTCCCGCCCTGCTGAAAGGTTCTCTTTTACATCTTCTGAGTCCTGGGGCAGGGCTGGAATTTGACTGGCGTGTGTTCTATGTTCAGGGGACGGATCAAGTCTGTCTGATGACATGGAAGAGGCCTGAGTAGGAGACAGCGAACGGGAGCGAGCCGAGCTCGGCGCGGCAGCTGTGTGGTTCAACAAGATGGAGGCTGTAGGGGTGACCACAGATGCAGTGTTGCCGCCACAGTGGTTGAGCGCTTTCCGTAGGACCAGGGAAGAATGCGTGCTCTGCACAGGAGTTAGTGTGTGTGTCGGCGACGACGTGTGTGTGAGAGGTGAGCAGAGGGCATCCTCTGAGGGGGCTGGAAAGGTGTCTGTGTTACGCATTGCTGACCGGTGTGCAGATGCGTCATCGTCTAGCGTCGCACGGCTCCGGCTAGTGGCTTCTTCTTGCTCTCTGTGCCCAGCGAAGTCCAGCCTGACCTCGGCTTCGCTTTCCTGCTTCACGGGGAGTCTTCGGAGGACCCTCTGGATGACCTGTCGCTCCGTGCTTTCGTCTCTCTGCCCCGCTGCCCGAGCTGTGGGTGCCAGAGAGTCGTTGTGGAGCTCAGGATAAGCGGATGACCTCTGGGATGTTTGGGGGGAGAACGGAGGTGACCAGGGTTCAGGAGGGGAAGGAGGTCTTTCAGTCTTGACTCTACGCCCGGCCAGGCTGTGGTCAGCGATCTCAGCCTCCGACTTCTCTCTGCCTACGTCTGCAGTGATGACAGAAGAAGCATACGCGTCCCTCTCCTCTTTCTCCCCGTGGTTCCGGATGACCCTTGTGTGACCCATAACGCCTGAGTTCATGGGTATAGGTACGGGTATGGGCACAGGTACAGGTAGAGGAACAATAATCGGGTATGGCACCAGGAGGGTGGTCTGGGGACAGGGTAGACCCAGAGATGGTACGAGTGGTGGTATTGGGTGAGGATAAGCAGGGGGGCAGGGCAGGACAGACCCTGGATACGGCTGTAAGATGTGAGGTGGGTGAAGTGGGCGAGAAGAGGGCGTGTGGACATGCGGAGACGTGTGCGCAGGTCTCTGTGCCGGGCTGGTGCCCAGCTCGCAGGGCAGGGGCTGAGCAGGGTTATGAACGGCCTGCGCGTGAAAGTGTGTCCGGGAGAAGTTCTGGACCAGCCGCGGTTGCTCCGGGGCAGGGGGAGGTGGGGCAGCAGGAGGCCCCGGAGGCCCCGCGGCCTGGAGCTGAGGAGGACCCGAGCTCTCCCGTTCCCTCGGCTGCTGAGCTGATACGGACGTCCTCCCCGAGGACGAGGCGGAGGAAGAGAAGGCAGGCACCGTGGACGGCACGCTCGCAGAGGCTTTAGGGGACAGAGCTTTACCCGGGCTGTCCCATGACTCTGGCGTGAGTAGAGCGTGCCCATCCCTAGCTGCCAGTGCCGGGCCGCTGTCCTGCTCCGTCGGCCTGGGACTGGACCCGGTGCCGGTGGCAGTGAGCGCAGCACGCGCCTCCCGGTAGAATATGTCCATCTTGTACTGGTTAAGGCACTTGGTGCTGCAGAACTGAAGCCTCTCTTCACCTGCACCGAAGTCCAGGTACTTGGTGTGACGAACATGCTTGCACCAGTCACATACCTGGAGAGCATACAACACACACAACACCAGAACTATATACTTCTGCTTCTAAGATTCTTAATCAAAGGTGCTCTCAGCACTCCATCAGTGAACTCCATCAGTGAACTTGATGCTGGTATGTGAGAGAGGTTTATGGGCTCTTACTCGAGTGCCGCCACTCGTCTTTGGCAGGAGACGAGGGGGGCTTTCTACTGTTTGACCAGGAGGCGGAGGAGACTGGTCAGCATGGCGATCTTCTTCTCGTGCCTGATGGGGGGGAAAAACAAAAAAAACAAAACACCAGAGGAAATGGTAGAACAATAGTGTCTACTGAGTCACAACTCAACTGCTTTTAGGTTTGTCTTCAAAATAGCTGTTGCGTGGGAGTGTGACTCTGGACTGTGTTCTTACTGAAAACAGGCTGAGTGGGCATTTGTGTGTATGGTAACAACGCAGTGTGTGTACATGCGTGTGTGTGTGTGTGTGTGTGTGTGTGTGTGTGTGTGTGTGTGTGTGTGTGTGTGTGTGTGTGTGTGTGTGTGTGTGTGTGTGTGTGTGTGTGTGTGTGTGTGTGTGTGTGTGTATAGTGGTTGCTCCAGATTGCAGTAAGCCGATCTGGTGTTGGCTGTACGTGGTGCTCCCCTTGTCTTGCTGGTGTGTAGAGGTTGAAACCCGACACGGCTCCAGTAAAGTATGCACTGCAAGAGGACACCCTGCTCCCCATGCTAGCCTGAACTCCTTCCTTCCTCAAACAGGCTGGGGCTTGTCTGTGTAACTCTCTCTTCTTTCTCTTTTTCTCTTTCTTTCTCTCTTGCTCTCTGTGTCATTGTAGGCTGGCTAAACTGTTCTGTTTTAGATTTGCCTTGTTTCTAACTCTCCGTTGTTTTGCTGTGGGAGTAAACATTATGGCATAAACAGGTGAAAAGTGATATCTGCTCAAGCGCTTCATAGTCCCTGTTTGCAAGACAGTGAAAGATGTGTGCGGCTGTGTGTGTGTTTCTCCGTGTGTGTGTGAGAGAGAGAGAGAGAGGGTATTATCAGTCTTCACACCTCTCCTTTGACAGGTGAAACAGTGGTGTGCACGTCTGAGTGAACGTTGTGTTTACGACAAAATTGCAGCCTATCATGCCAAGAGAGCACACACTTGAGAATGTGGGTAAGCAACAGGGTGAACTTGTGCAATGTTCTAATTATTGACCAATTTAGCAAAAGGTCTTTTCCATCACATCCCAGCTTTTTTGTTTTTTTGTTTTTCTGTTCAGGAGGGACTGTCACTCAAAATGGGTTGAATCCTTTAATTTGGGTCCGTTTCCATAAATGTGTACATAGGAGGGTTGGTCACCGTGAATACATTATCATCCTAAGATAATAAAACATCGTGTATCACATAAACATAGTTAGATATCTGTAAATTCCTCTGTGTGGTTGTGTCACCCTCTCGCTCTTTTAACATTAGTTTACACACATATCTTCTTATGGTTGATGATGTGATTAGGTCCCACATGCCTGACACGTGCTCTTTTGTGATTTGGACATTTGCGATTCGAGGTTTCAGTCCCCTAGTCAGTAACCCCAAAAAGTTTGCTTTGATGGAAAGGATATTTCCTGCAGGGAATGTTAAGAGCTCAATTTCAAAGCTAGAAAACCCAGCTCAGTGGGGCAGTGGTAGATCAGTGGTTGAGGTACTTCACTTGTAATTGGAAGGTTGCTGGTTCAAGCCCCATGCCTACCAGGTTGCCCCTGAGTAAGGTCCTTACCTCTCAATTGCTCAAGTTGTATTCAGTCATAATTGTAAGTTGCTTTTATCCAAAAGCAAGCATCAGCTAAACATAAAAAAGGAAAAAAACCCAGACTCTGTAGTGTTCAACAGAGGCCCTGTGCCTGGTCAGAGAATTGCAACCAACCTTGTTGCGTTTGAAGTAGGCCCGGCGGCACATGGCGAAGCACTTCTCACTGCAGAAGCTCTTGAGTTCTGATCCCATGACCAGACAGTAGCGCTTCAGGCCCTCCTGCTGGCACCACACACACACTATACGGACACTCTGCGGCTCCTCCACTGAGAGGCACACACACGTAGAGCAGTGGTTTACATGTTTTGTTTTGTTTTGTTTTTTACCAGTTTGTGTGTATAGAGTGAGAGTGTGGGTGTGCGTGCAACTGTCCATACACACCTACAGATGGTTTGATGATTGGCACCACAGCACGTGTGCTGTGCATGTCCTTTGAGCGTGGTGAGGATGAGGATGATGAAGGAGACAGGGGAAAGCAAATGGACTCTCTTCCTCCATTTGATGCGGAGGATCCAGACATCCCCTTATTCTCGCCTCCGCAGGGCTTTGGGTCGGAATTCTCTGGAAAATCACCATATAAGGATTCCCATCGTATTGCTATGTATTTTGTGTTTAATCACAGACATCTAACGACTCAACTAGGTAACTTCTGGTAACTAATAACTCAACTGGCTAACTGATCTACAGTATACAGTTCTGTTAGCACTTAGCTCAGATGAATTTCAGCTGCTTGTATATCTGACCCATGCTGTGTGTATCTCCTACAGAGGTTTCTGATCACCATAGCCATTAAACTGAGGACTAGGAAGGAGCCTAGCTCCCTCTCAGCTGGGGTTAGTCAGGGTTAGCCAGGGTTACCTGGAGTTTGTTGGGGTTAGTCAGGGTTACCCAGAGTTAGCCAGGTTAGCTGGGGTTAATCAGGGTTAGCCAGGGTTAGCTGGGGTTAGCTGGGATTAATTGCGGTTACCCAGGCTTAGCTGGGGTAGCTGGGGTTAATCAGGGTTACCCAGGGTTAGCTGGGGTTCGCTGGGGTTAATCAGGGTTACCCAGGGTTAGCTGGGGTTCGCTGGGGTTAATCAGGGTTACCCAGGGTTAGCTGGGGTTCGCTGAGGTTAGCCGGCACCAGTGTCCATCTTTCCCAGACCCAGACCCATCAATCCCAGTCCTATCATAGATGAACCGCCCAAGTTCGTTTGCAAATGTACAAACCATTTCACTACCGTTGCTATTGTGGTTTGTTCTGGCTGTACCTCCATGTTAGTGATGCATGATTCAGGTGATTGTACATTCCCTGAAGGACATGTTAATATCACACAATATCTTACATGCTAACTATGCATGACACATTGGCCAAACAGTTAATACAGACTAGTTTTGATCCAAACAGAGTTGGGGTGAGGCCTGTTCCATTTCTGCTGGAAACAAGTGCATGCTCCAGTACAAACACCTACCACCAGTATACTTACCACCAGTACAAACACTTACCACCATTACAAACCCCTACCACCAGTACACTTACCACCAGTATAATCCCCTACCACCAGTACACACACCTACCACCAGTACACTAACCACCAGTACAAACCCCTACCACCAATATAAACCTCTACCACCAGTACACTTACCACCAGTAAAAACACCTACCACCATTACAAGCACTTACCACCAGTACAAACCCCTACCACCAGTACAAACACCTACCACCAGGTGTCTTCAGCCTTGATCAGCCTTTAACCTCTTTAGAAAGTGTGTACATGGAAGGTCCAGCAGTGAATAGTTTTTGGAACTATGGACTAATTCAGAGGCAGTGCTGTGAAAACAGGGTTAATGACCCTAAAATGCTAAATGGTTTGTTTATATCTGCTCTTGTAGACAGTAAAATTAAAAACTCTACTGATCAGGAATAATCAGATTTTTACCAAGTGCAGTCAACGCTGTACAGCTTTGAATGTCAGTGGGAATTTACCATCACCATGCATCATAACTGGTGTGTAAATGCAGCCGTTGGTTCTGGCGTTGAGTATTCTCCGGACCTATGAGAGTATCAGTGAAAGCTAGGAAGCGTAAACTCGTGGTAAGCTTTGAGGTACCATTTCAGACTCCTCGTCTGAGTGTGTGCATGCGAGGGCAGGTAAGGACGTTGGCGCGAGCTCTCACCTTTCAGCACAGACACATGGTGACGTCTTACTCTGCTTCTGACGTCAGATGCCTCAGAGTCCTGAAGCTCCACTTTATCATAACCGTACCAGCCCAGCAATTCATTCATTGTGCTCTCTGCAAAGTTCTGACACACACACACACACACCAGAAATTCCTAGTTTACTTTTCCCACAGTATGACGGTTTCTAATGATAAGGTGCAGTGAAAGGTTAGATCAGCACTGTCCGCTTTAGTGATAAAAGTATAAGGGTTCAGTGAACTGACTCTACAAAATACATCACTGTCTTCTGTGGCTCACACAAAATGACTCACCAAGGACAGAAAAGATCCAGCCATATGAAAGCACTGAATTACTCTTTGTTAGCAAAGGGGACATTTTATTAAAAATGGCTTACCATAAACTATGTCTAAAATCCAGAGAACTCTCTCTCCTCTGTGTGTCTGAGATTAGAGGGGTGGTAACCTGATTCAGACTGAGATGAAATCAGAGGACGACACCAAACGCCACAGCTGGGTTGTGAGTTTCCAAGAAATCCCCCTCCTCTTTGGCCCTCACCTCTCCTGCAGTCCCTCCGTCCTTCTCCCCGTCTCCGTTTCCTCTCAAGGATCCAATTCCCTCGCTCTCTTCCTCCCTCTTCACTCCCCTGCTTGCTCTTAATGCTCTCACCTCACTCCTCTCTGCTCGAGCTCCACCAAAACAAACAGACGGGAAGAACACTGATCTCCTCTCTCTCCATCTCTCTCTCCCTCTCTCTCTCTCTCTCCCTCTCCCTCCCTTTTTCTCCCTCTCCTTCTCTCTCTCTCTCTCTGTTACCCGATTCTTCAGCCCTTCTCTTATTTCACTCTTTCTCTGAAAAACAGCCAGTCGGTTGGAGAACAAGGAGATTCTCTGAGAGTGGTATTTATTACCTCCACCACTACGTCACACACAGTCAGGGTTACCCAAAAAACCTACATTTACACTTAAACCTACTCTGCTTCTTAGGTAATGGCAAGGTTGCTGGATAAAGCAAGGTGCCCTATGTGTTTGCATTCTGGTTGCTCTAATCAGTTCCTATTCCCCCTAAAACAAGCCTAACACACATATTGCTGTACTGTTTTCTCATAAGGGTAAGATGACCCTTTTCCATCTTTTCTGTAGTTCAGACAAACATCTGTTCGGTGAAAGACCGGGTCCTGTCCCAAATCACTTCAGCCAAGGTCAACAAAAACCCACCGTGACCACCATTCGAGCCCTGACCGCACTTACATCAGGAGCGTCTACAGTTTCACGTGTTTGGATTAAAATTAGTTAAGTTGTAACTCTACACCCTCCAGCTCCATGGATATCATATGCTGCGATCCAAAATCGCTCACACAAAGAGGCTTGCGCCAGTTTCCCCCCACACAGACATGGAAACGCTTCAAATCGCCCGCAAACAGAAGTTTCTCTGTAAACCTCTGTAAACACGGCGGTACTTTATGTTCAAATTCGTGCCCACAGGCTGGACACATCAGCACACACGAAGCTTAAATTCTTAAAAACAAAAGCGTCCATCTCAAACCGTTTTGTAATGACCAACAGTTTACCAGTTCGAACAATTTTCTAACCAGGGTGTATATTTGTGTTACTGATGGCAAGAATACATGAATACATGAATACATGCTTAGACGCAGCGCAACCGGTTCAGCTCCAGGCGCTCAGTCACTGCGCACATCTGGGAGCGGCGCGTGTTTGACACTGGACTGCACAGGTCAGAGAGTTTAACACTGTCCTAACAGGCGTCGGCCGCAAACGTTAACAAAAAACCTCGTGGAACTTAATCCAAAAGCAAAATATAACATCACCTTGGGTATTAAGACAAGAAACACTTCTGTCTAACATTTAAAAACATTTCTATGTCAAATCGGGTTTAGCCTACAAGTGCGCAAATCAAAGACTAATCGAAAAACGTGTTGTCATACCGCTGTCACCGCACGCACACACACACAAGCAAAGCTAACACCAAAAAAATTTAGTCTGAAAATCATAGATGACATACATAAAAACACGGACACTACACAAACACAAGCACACTCGTACCTTCATCTCCTGGCTGACCTCTCTTTTGACGGGATGAGCGGGCTTCCTGCTTCGCTTGTTTTCCGGGGGCCTCCCTTTTTCCATCTTTGGCATCGTTCGTGCGGGGAACTGACAACGCCAACGTGTACCAGCCACCGGTCAAAGGAACGGGGAACGAAAAGTGGTCACTCTCGACCCCCGCGACTGTCAGTAGTTGACATAGTCAGCGTGCGGCCCCTTGTATGAACATGCGCGCTAAAACAATGCGCAGAGTGTGGAGGCAGGGGAGGGATTTGCGCTGTAACCGAACACCTGGCGCCCACTCCTCCCGAAGCTCACGAGATCCATTTCAGCCGGATTGTAAGGGCCAACTGATTTATCTGTGCAAACAAAGTACCTTGTGGCGGTCGTGATTTATCTATAAATAACAAATAAACAACTGAGCCATTTGTATTTCTGGCGTACAGGCTTTCGTTATCTTACTGCAAACACCAGCCACGACCAGCGCGCAGTTGCATTTTTAAAAAATCTTTGACCCGCTCACATTCTCTCTCTCTCTCTCTCTCTCTCTCTCTCTCTCTCTCTCTCTCTCTCTCACACACACACACACACACACACACACACACACACACACACACTTTGCTTGGTGTTTCGATGAATCTGTGGTTCTGGAAGCTTGAGTACTCTTTCACGGGTAGAGTAGCTCAGATTTCAGGCCCCTCAGTAGCCCGTGGGTGACATCTGATCACAGTTGGCCTGAAATCAGTGCAGCTAGGACGGTAGAAGGCTGATAAAAGATTTGAACTAGGATAACATCAGTTTGAATAATATGTGTATGAAATTCAAGTTGTATGTGTTGGGTTTACAGTTTTGAACTCCAAAGTGTGAATTAAATTATGTGAAATTCACATTTAAAATAAACATTCATATATTCACATTTACAAATGTTAAACCATCTGGAAATATTATAGTGTGCCTCTGAGGACGGATCCATTGCACACTGTAGTATGTCTGTAAATTTGCCAGTCAACTAGAAGTCATGCAGACATCATGCAGGTATCATGCAGACATCATACAGGTATCAGGCAGACATTATGCAGACATCATGCAGACATTGGTTACCAAGACATTACATTCAAGCTGCTGTAAGTGACAGTTTTCTAGCCACTAGAGGAGTCCACCCCCTGCCTTCAGTTCTACTCTCCAGTTCCGCCCCCTCCCTTCAGTTCTACTCTCCAGTTCCGCCCCCTCCCTTCAGTTCTACTCTCCAGTTCCGCCCCCTCCCTTCAGTTCTACTCTCCAGTTCCGCCCCCTCCCTTCAGTTCTACTCTCCAGTTCCGCCCCCTCCCTTCAGTTCTACTCTCCAGTTCCGCCCCCTCCCTTCAGTTCTACTCTTCAGTTCTGCCCCCTGCCTTCAGTTCTACTCTCCAGTTCCGCCCCCTCCCTTCAGTTCTACTCTTCAGTTCTGCCCCCTGCCTTCAGTTCTACTCTCCAGTTCTGCCCCCTCCCTTCAGTTCTACTCTCCAGTTCTGCCCCCTCCCTTCAGTTCTACTCTCCAGTTCTGCCCCCTCCCTTCAGTTCTATTCTGCAGTTCTGCCCCCTCCCTTCAGTCTCGCCCCCTCAATTCAGTTCTGTTAACATGCTTTCCTATCAAAGTCAAAGTCAAAAATATATTTAATATAATGCTTTTTACAAAATAAGTTGGCACAAAGCAACTTTCCACATGTTTGGTTCCAGATCCTTAATGAACAAGGCAGTGGCAACCGTGGCAAAGAAAAACTCCTTAAAGAATTAGCAGGCAGAACTGAATCCAAAAGTCCTTGGAGCTAAAACAGGCCACACTTTATGTCATTATGTTCAGTCCAAGTAGCCAGTTCAGTATAGGAGGCAACATGTGCTGCAAGTACTATCTACTTCAAACAGACTGAAGACCCATCTATTTGTGGAATATCTAAATGACCACTGATCCTGCTCCTATGTTGAGAAACTGAAACTCTAGTACTTATTGTTGGGTACTATTTATTGCACTTATTATTGTCTGTTATAGAGCTTATATGTGTTTTGCACTTCTAGTCATCAGCATTGATCCCTGTATTCTACAGTATTCTAGTTCATTGGTATGTTGGTCTCTAACCTACTGTACTGTACTAGGATGTACTCTATGAGTAGATGACAAAGCACTTTTGTAAGTCGCTCTGGATAAGAGTGTCTGCTAAATGCTGTAAATGTAAATATGTAAAATGATAGACATGCTGTGAGGATTTCCCCTTTGTAGAAAAATTTCCTGATTGGTTAATAAAACAAGACAGTTCCGATTTATTTATTTATTTATTTTTGCTGACTAGAGAGCCAAGGATGGTTGCAGAGATATTTTTTTCCAGAGTAGCTATTTTTAGGGATAGTGATCTGGGTGTAAAGACAGTTTAGCCAAAGCGTCCTTGAAAAAAAAAAAATCACCTGCATTAGTTAAACAGGATATTATGAATTATGGCAAGTTCCTAAATATAAGCTGTTTAAAACCCTGGATATGTTCCACCATTTTCAAATACTACCAGTTTAATGCAGAATGATTCTGTGCCCAAATATGTCTCCTAATCTGAATGATTGACCAGAAACACAGGCACAAAAATATAACCGTAGCTTCCAGGTTATGTTTGTAAAGTCTCTCATCAAATTAAAACACAATGCTATAAACAAATAATGCTATTTGCAATAACATCAGCTAAGCATGCCACTTTGTTCATGGCAGGGAGAGAGATGTTCAATCATGGAAAAACTCAGCATCTATAAAGCGATAGAAAGCAACAGAAAAATCATAACATGTAACTTGTCATGTTGCTGTGGCCCTCTGAAGAGCTCTGGGAGGGGCACTAGGACATCTGGCTCGCTGAAGATATTGTTTGGTAATGTACCATGAATTTAATGTATACAACGAATTTCTACATTTTTATCAATGGCTTCAACTATGGCAGATGTCTGTAAAATTGTTTACAGGTCTGTGACATAGGGATACGTTTTATTTAACAAAATTAGAAATCGCAATACTTGTGCTCTTTGACCAGCAGACGCAAGCTGCCATCTAGTGGCTAAAATACTAATTGCATAAGTTGACAAACTGACGTTAGAAGCAGATCGAGGACAGACGGAATGGCTTTATTTTAATGTATACATTGTTACGACCCCGTCTACGCTGTGAGGCCATAACAAGGAAAAGGAAGTACAAACGGATAATGTGATGGAAGTGAGCAAATATATATATATATTTATATACCATACACAAAACATCACAGAAATTTTCAGTCACAGTAAACCAACTCCAAACTAACAGTGTCCTTTCTCTCACTTCCGGGAGGGGCCTTTAAATAGCCTACACAGTTGGCTGGGAAACCCGGCAAGGAACGGGGCGGAGTCTCAATCAGGGTGGAAATCCTGGCAGTGGATCTGGAACACACACACACACACACACACACACACACACACACACACACACACACACACACACACACACATATCTTTCCATAACACCCTTCCCCATAAGCGTGGACTTCCAGAGGAAGTTCCAGCACACAAACAACAAAACAAGCCCAAACCATCAACATCTGGAAAGAGCATCTGCCATTACATTTTCTGAACCCTTTTTATGTTTGATGTCAATATTAAACTCTTGGATGATCAGAGACCAACGCATTAAGTGCTGATTGGCATTAGCCATATTCTACAAGAACGCGAGCGGTTGTGATCAGTGTATACAGTTATCTGGTCCAGACTACCACCAAGGTACAGCTTAAAAATGTTGTGAAGCTAGGAGGAGTGTGAGGGCCTCCTTTTCAATAGTGCTATAGGCCAGCTGATGTTTCACAAACTTTCTAGAAAAATAACAAATAGGGTGATCTAGGCCTTGTGAGTCCTCCTGTAGGAGGACAGCACCGGTTCCACTACCACTGGCATCTACCTCGAGTGTAAAAGGACGAGTAAAATCAGGGGTTGCTAGAACAGGAGCGCTGCACAACAAAGCTTTCACTGAGTCAAATGCATCTTGACAGGGTTGTGACCATTCAAAAGGGGTGGTGTCACGAAGCAAATTTGTGAGGGGTAAAACAACATCAGAGAAGTTCCTACAAAAGCAACGATAATACCCTGCCATGCGCAAAAAGCGTCAGGGTTGTCTTTTCATCTCTGGGGGAGGAAAAGACTTGATTGCTTATACTTTGGCGTAAAGCGGACATACACTACCACAACCCACCAGTTTCCCCAAGTAGGCAACCTCACTCTTACCAAAATCACATTTTTCGAGATTAGGAACAATGGAGGCATCCAATAGCTTCTTAAAAACAAGATCAAGCAACTGTACAGGTTGTTCCAAAGTGTTGGTATACACAACCACATCATCCAAATAGACTTCACAGTTAGGGGCATCACCTAAAACCATAGTCATCAAACGCTGAAAGGTAGAAGGGGCATTTTTAAGAGCTGAACCAATCTTATCCATACAGTCCTCCATTCTAGGCATTGGGAAGGAATGAGAAACAGTAACTGCATTTATGTTTCTGTAGTCAGTGCAGAAGCGGTATGTGCCATCTGGTTTTGACGCCAGAATGCATCGGGAACACCAGGGACTAACACTAGGGATCGCAAGATGATTTTCTAACAAATACTTGGTTTCTTGATTTAGCAATGTACGTATCTGGGGATTGGTACAATACAGGTACTGCCTAATGGATGAAAGAACCAACATCAATGTCATGCTCAAGGACAGTCATACGAGTGGGAACGTCTGAAAATAATGTGGGGTATTTCTGAGACTGGTGAGGTCAGCTTGGGCTGCTAAGGGCAAGTCAGACAACTTTTTGGGGAGATGTGTTAATGCTTCTGAGTTAGGCAGACGAGCACAAGGCAGACAGTTCCTACCTAAATACAAATCATCCTGTTCTGGGGCATATTCAGTAGGGGTTACAACAACTGAAACAGGACTACAAGAAGGGGATCCCAAACCAGTCTGTTTAGTGCGGTCACGGTAGGGCTTCAACATATTAATAGGACACAGACGCGTATCGGTTACGTCATCAGTCGGTCAACTGCGCTATAAAAGCGCACGTTTCCGTCCGCGTTACTCTTACGAAGTGCCGGGAAGCGACGACGGTTCAACGCGCGTATAGTTCGGCACGTAGTGGCTACAATTACGGCGATGCGTCTCGGAGCGATCTTTCTTCTAATCTGCTTAACAGCACAGGTATGAAACATTACATCCCTTACAACTGCGCATCTCCTTCCTAGTGTGTAAATTCTACCTTTTATAAAGCTGATATCAGACATTACTGTAGTGCCATTTGGGGTTTAAGGGAATTTATACATTTGTTGCATTTTTACTTGATATTCAATGGAATAATCTCATCCAGAACAACATAACCAGTCAAGGCAGTTTCGAGAACTAAATAGTTTAAGCGATTACTGTTGCACACTAACAAATATTGCAAAGTATCAAGAAAACCTTTTTGACGTCCACTTCGGTGCGTAGCAGATATGCGGTGGTATATTTTGGTAACATTTACTTTTACAACCACTTTTGTTAGTGTGTCAAAGAAAGCCACAGGACAGCTCGATGGGGCTCGTCTTTTAAACATTTGTAAATAAATGATTAACGTCCCCATATCTATCCCCCAGCGGAAGATCGGGTGTCTCTGGACCCCAGCGCGGCGTAGAAACCCGACACGTCCCTTATCTGTTATCTCTTGGAGCAAACGTGCCGTTGTTCAGTGTCACACCATCGAGGGTGGGGTTGGTGTTGCATGTGACATGTCACACATGTGCACACCTATGCAGGCGCGAGCGAGCGCGGGCATACTTACGTACTCAAGCTTACAAATAGATTACCTCCAGAACACTCGCTGCTGTCTGTTTCTTCTTCTGTAGCGAGTCAGTTCCTTTTCTTGCTTTGATGGTAATGTCAGTGAACCTACGCCAGCAGCTCCACAGTGCTCCAATGATTGTCCCATCAAGATTTAACTGATGGTGTCAGGCGTTGTCGTCTTTAATCATAACACTCAGTGAACAGTGTTGTAATACATGCATTGTTGTCTCCAGTCAGTTTGAACAAGTTTCAGGTCCATTTTCAAGAGAAATACTTCACATGGAATGGTCTGGAATGGTCGAGCTGTTCTGATCACTTTTCTGCTTCAGTTTCATTGTGTGGCATGAACAAACTGAGTCACATCCAACTGAACTTGACTCCATAGACAGAAACGTGATGCATGATGTCAGATGCTTGTTGATCAAGGAGACAAGTAAAGGAAGATAGAATTTCACCCTAGTAACTCCTCCAGTGATGGTTAAGGATACTTCACTGGATCTAAATGCTCTGAGATTTTTAATTAAACAGATCAACAGCAGGTGACCTCGGATGATGGCAGCTTTAAACTTGGCCGATGGGAATATCCAAGGATGGACAGACCCATTGTCAGGATAACCAACCAGGATCAATATTAACGAAAGCAACAGGCACCAGGCTGAGACAGCTTGGTAAGGCACAGCAAGCCTGTCAGGTTGTAGGATATTCAGGCACTGAAGGATGAGGGTGGGACATTCACCAAACCTGCCCCCAGAACATTAGTCATGAGAGAAAGCCGATACATTTCCCTTAGGGGACTATGCCCCTGTTCCTGAAAAACTCTGTATGAATGCTAGAATACAGGGGTCTGATTGGCTGCTGGATCTTTATTCACACAAATGGTTGTTTAAGTGGAGTTTAAATTGCCTGAAGGTGACGATGTCGGTGACGATGTTGCTTCTTATTACTTCTCGTTACCTAGCTACCTAGTTTTGATGTCCACTTTCTATCAATTAAAGTTTGCTACTTGTGTTAATGACTAAGTAGAATTTTGAATGTCTTGTTCTTATCTCCATAGGTGGTTTCTCAGAACACAACGTCTCTGAACTCAAACATATCGACAATGATAACCACCAACCGTCCGACTAACTCCACCAACCCTCCGACTAACTCCACCCCCCAGCTGCAGCTCAGTGTCTTAATCACTCTCATGTCTGGAGCTTTGACAGCCGCATGGCTCCAACACAGCTGCTGCGTCACACCTGTAATCTGCTCCCACTTCCCCCCCCCTTCTGCCCGAGTCTCACCCTGATTGCCGAATACACCACTGGCCCCGCCTCAAACCACACAAAAACCACGCTGGATCCACTGGACCGCCTAAACTACTGCCTGTTACCATTACGAAGCTTACCTGCCTAACTGGAATAGTTATGAAATAGTTATCTTCCTTTGTATTAGGTGGAATGATGGTTAAGTTCTCTTGTTTCAATGTTATTTTCTCTCATCCAAAACTCCACCAATACAGTTGAATAGGATATACAGAGAGAATGAAACCAATAACCAAGATCTCAGTGACACTATAGTAATACACATGTGGCAGGCCAGTGAATACCCCTTACTCCAGAGAGTTCTGTCTGAATCTCCTCCTAAGTTATTAGATTCGTAGACCAAACCCAAGTTGTCATAACGATTTCCTTCCGGCTCTCCGCCTTTTCTAATTTGTTAGGAACAGTAACAATTGCAATGTAGCTTTGGGGTTGGAGTCTCACTTAGTCTCACATTTCTCATGTCGCCACCATGGTTTTGTATGTATAGGTTTGGAATTAATGCAGGCAGGGTTGTTACCGCTTGTCTAAAATCTCCTACAGGAAGTTTGGGTGTTGCCATGGCAAGGGACAGAGACCATACTGCTCTGGCCTCTGACTTTATATTGTGCAAATTCCTCTATTTTAATGTTTAACTGTAAGAAATCATTGTGCAAATTAAATTCTACAATAACAGCTGAGAACTAGCATCAATTTATTCAATGTCTCATTTAGACAGTATATATATTTTGCTTGGTTATTTTTCTGCAAACTGTTCTGCTCTGACCAACTGGTTGCATGTCACAGGCTGTTCATGTGAAGTCAGCTACTGGATTTTAATCTATTTACTATCCCAGCAAGTTCTCTTGCTTTTTTCTTGCTAACCTGTCTGCATTCACAGCAAAACACCAACGTGAAATTTATTTCCATTTTCCATCTGGGATTGGTGCAACACTAGTTGCATATTTAACTCTGGTGGTTTTGCTGGACTGCACCTAAATTCATTTTACATTTTGATTTGATCATAACACATCACCAAGCAGACAGGGGCAGGCGCTTCATGTGACCAACCACAAATCCACTGAACGCCTGTAACATTACACTTGTAGAACATGTGTGTCAGGGAGAGGGGTGATGGGAGAATGGAAGGATGAGTGCATGACTGCAGGGATGAGTGAGAATGGAGACACGAGTATGCAGGGACGAGTGAGAGAATGTGCATGAATGCAGAGATAATAACGGAGAGCAGGATCCCTGAGCGTGTCGGGCTGGTGGGTGTGTTTGATCAGGCTGTTCACACTGGCCGCACACGCAGCGGCTGCTGTTCTCCCCACTAGTTTGTGTTGGGCGTGCACTCTGTTATCTCTGTTAACTATGATGGAGCAGAAGAGTAAACAACCCTTTTAGCAGGGGCTTACAGCTGAGCAGCAATGTTGATGTCCCCCACCTGTTTAATGTAAGGAGGAGAAGGTCCTGGATCGCTGTCGTGATGGACAACCAAACCTCCTCTTCATCCATCTTCTTCTCTGCCAGGATGACACCATAACATTATGCTTCCACCACCAGATGACCAAACTTTGCTGATGTATTAGGTTTTATTGGTGCAACACATACCAACTCGCTTTCAAGTAAAAACAATATGACTCTAGTCTTAGTAGACCGAAAACTAACTCATATTTGCAGTAGAACTGCAGGCAACAATATTGTGACTGACAACACTCAGTTATAGGGTTAAGCCTTTCTTGTTTTGTTAACCTCTATTTTACTGGAGTAGTTGTTTGTCAGTTGACAAATATAGTTAGGAGCATATCCATAGGTGTAGGAACCATGATGTTCTTGTTGTAATCAGGTTGTTATTATTGGAGACACACTTTGTATCACCATGAGGAGCAGAACATAGTTGTGTGGTTTGGTGAAGAACAATTTGAGTTCGACTAAAGCTGTAAGATTTGTAGAGCCTGCGGTTTCCTTTCTTTTCCCCCCTTTTAGTTAATGCGACCGATGAGTTCTCACGAAAATAAACGCCTGTAATCAAGAAGCTAGAGGAAGCTACAGTGAGAACAGCTTGAGATCTAGAAATCCTAGATGATTGTGGTGAAAATCAAAGGATACTCACCAAGCCAAGCTTCCTGACTCGTTAACTGCCAAATGGAACAGAAAAGTTGTCAATCTTGAAAAAGCAACCAAGGCATTTCCTGGCTTCAGCCAGTTTGTTGAGTTTGTCACAAAGAAAGCTAAAATAGATTGCAATCCATGACCTCTCTTCACGCTCTGAAGTCTAAAGATGGTGAAAGGTTGAAGACACCAAGGACTCGAACCATTGGTGCAAAGGCGCAAGCAAGCAGCTCTGAAGAAATCTCAGATTCTAAAGGTTGTATCTTCTGTGAGAAGTCAAGCCATGACATTCACGCATGTCGAAGGTTCATGGACAAACTGATTACAGACAGAGTCAAGCTTGTGCAAACCAAAAAACTATGTTTTGGGTGTTTGAAATCAGGACACCACTCAAGGAACTGTGAAAGTAGGATTGTCTGCGACTTATGTAAGGGTAAACACCCCATCATGTTTACATGAAGACTGCCCCAAGGAGAGCAGAAAGAAAGAACAGGACAATACACAAAGATTCAGAGTAGTTGTGAATGAACACCCACTCTCTAGGAGAGGAGCTTTATCAACAGTGGCCTCTGTCTATGACCCACTTGGTTTTGCAGTACCTTACATTCTAGCTGGGAAACAAATACTTAAGCAAATGTGTTGAGACAAATTGGAATGGGATGATCCACTATCTGATGATCTTTGGTCACAGTGGGAGTCCTGGCTCTTGGACCTGCAGAACCTAGCTGATGTCAAGATTCAACGATATTATCTTCCATCAAGCTTCAAAGAAGTCAAGGGATATGAACTCCATCACTTTTCAGATGCAAGTGTCACAGGGTATGGAGAATGTATGTACCTGAGGGTGATCAGTGCTTCAAAGAAGGTCCACTGTTCTTTGGTTATGGACAAGGCCAGAGTAACCCCCACGAAAGTTACCACAGTGCCAAGACTTGAGCTATCAGCAGCTGTTGTTGCTGTCCGTACTACTGACAGACTAAAAAGGGAGATGGAACTAGAAACATCCAGAAATTCTTTTGGACAGACTCGAGGGTCGTTCTGTGAACAACAATGCCAGACGCTTTAATGTATTTGTGGCAAATCGCATTCAACATATCAGGGAAAGTACCAGTCCAAGTCAATGCATATATGTGGCCTCTGCAGAAAATCCTGCCAATCATGCATCAAGGGGTCTCGGAGTGAAAGAGCTTATTCATTCCAACTGGTTTACTGGGCCAGACTTTGTGTGGCATGACAAGCTCCCTGGTGGAGATATTAAGGTGGGAGGCAGTTGAAAACTCAGAAGTTTGTAAGCCCTTCACATGTAAGACCTTGACAACAGAAGATTCACTTGTCAGTTTCAAGCCAACTATGTTTCCTAAAGTTTTCCAGTTTGATGAGGTTAGTCAAAGCAGTTGCCAGACTTGTACTACGTATCAGGGAGGTTAAGGGTTTGGTAACAAGTACCAACGAAGGCACGAGTCTTGAAGAGAGAAAGGATGCAGAACTTACAATCATACGCATTGTCCAAAGGGTAGCGTTTTCTGAGAAAATTCAAAGCTTTCGGTACAAGAAGGAGATAACTACCAAGGATAAGGCTACACAGCAGCCAGCAGGCTACACAGATTGAATCCTTTCTTGGATGAGCAAGGCATCCTCAGAGTGGGGGGTCCATTAGAGCATGCTGCATAGCATCCACACATAAAGCATACAGCAGTCTTGCCAAAGGACAGCCACATATCAAAGTTACTGATTAAACATTATCAGCAAGTACACCATCAAGGGTGTGGCATGACAATAAATGTGCTACGATCAAATGGCATTTGGATACTCGGATGCAGTTATGCTGTGTCTTCTTACATCTACAAATGTGTCAAATGCAGGAAGTTCAGAAGGCAGATTTACCCCAGGAACGCGTAGAACCAACGTCTCCCTTCACATATTGTGGGATGGATTGTTTTGTTCCATTCTATGTCAGGGAAGGGAGAAGGGAGCTGAAGTACTGTGGTCTGCTCTTTACTTGTCTCTGCTCTTGCGCTATGCAAATAGAACTGCTCGGCGACATGACAACTGATACCTTTGTTAATGCTCTTCGCACCTTCATTGCCCTCCATGGAAACATTCAACAACTTAAGTCTGATCATGGCACTAACTTTGTAGGTGCAAAACATGAGGTTTCTGGAAGCCATAAAGGAAATGGATTAAGGCAATTGGGCTGCGAGTTCGTCATGAACACTCCATCTGCCAGCCATATGGGTGGAGTCTGGGAAAGGCAAATCAGGACAATCAGAAGTGTGTTTCATCCTTGCCAACTTGCCAACCTTCCTTTATGAAGTAAAGGCAATTGTAAACAGCAGACCTCTAACAGCACACTTACAGCCTCTTACGCCAAACCACATCCTGACGATGAAATCAATAATCCTGCCACCACCTGGAGAGTTTGTAAGAGAAAACCTTTATCTTCGCAAAAGATGGTGTAGAGTACAACATTTAGCCAATGATTTTTGGTCTAGATGGCAGAAGGAGTACTTATTAAATCTGCAACAGAGACAAAAATGGCACAAGGCATGCAGAAACGTGAAGATCTATCACATAGTGATTGTACAAGTGATACTGCGCCAAGAAATCAGTGGAAGTTGTCCAAGGTCAACAAAGTGGACCCCAGTGAAGATGGGTGTGTGAGAAGGCTACAATTGCTGATCAGTGACTCTGCATTAGATGACCAAGGAAAGCGATTCACCAAGTCAACCTATTTAGAGAGGCCTATACACAGGATGGTTACTCTGCTTGAAACTGAATAATACAACCCTACTGTTTCTCAAACTCATGGGTTCTAGGTCTTGTATTACTCTTATCTGAATTTTATACTTTTCAGGTATTGGAGAAATCACAAGTGATTTTGTGGGAGTGTGGCTGACAACACTCAGTTATAGGGTTAAGCCTTTCTTGTTTTGTTAACCTCTATTTTAGTGGAGTAGTTGTTTGTCAGTTGACAAATATAGTTAGGAGCATGTCCATAGGTGTAGGAACCATGATGGAATTGTTCTTGTTGTAGTCAGGTTGTTATTATTGGAGACACACTTTGTATCGCCATGAGGAGCAGAACATAGTTGTGTGGTTTGATGAAGAACAATTTGAGTTCAACTAAAGCTGGAAGATTTGTAGAGCCTGCGGTTTCCTTTTTTCCCCCCTTTTAGTTGATGTGACCAATGAGTTCTCATGGCATGTTTGAAGGCATGAACGTGCAGAATAAATGACTGTAACCAAGAATACCTTGGGTTCGTGACTTAACTGGAGGGGAGCTAGAGGATGCTACAAATATGTTTTTACCACTTTCCCATAAAGACATGTTTTGTAGAATATATTTGGAAACACAGTCTTCAATATGTGAAATACAGATAAGATTTAATTCAATAGCGATAGTTTAATGATTGTATTTTTGTATTTCTACTGACTTGGATGACTTTCAATAAATCTTTCAAGTCATCTAAAAATGACTTTACATCTTTGTGATTTAGTAACATAGATCTTTCACTTCATACTTTGCTCGTCGTTGTAACGGTGAGCGGTAAGGAGGCGGATGCATGTGTGGAGAAGAGCGAGATTTATTCAGGGCAAATCCAGAATCAGAGTTGGTATAAAGGTCCAGGGTCATATTACCAACACGGAACGTATGGGAATACATGATTAACAAACAAAAACACATGAAGGTGAACGGGAAGCAGGCTAAAACAAAAGACGCTAGGAAAACTCAGGGCTAGGAAACACCATAGCATGGAGTACAAACATAACAAACACAATGATACAAATGTAAATACACGCACGGAATCACTAAACAACCACAATGAACAGCCAAAATTAAGGGAACAAAGCAGGGTTTAAATACAATCACCTAAACGAGGGACATGTGTTGAAAATCAAATGAGGCGTCGAGAAAAGGAAACTATGGAACTGAACTACAAAACACAAGACAGGGAAAACATGGAACACGGAAATGGGAGGGACTGATCATGACAGTCGTCTTTATTTATTTACATACACTGGCAATATTTCTAAATTTGAAATCTACCAAAACACATAGTGCTGTATAGGTCTGTTAGATCAGATCCTCAACTCTGGCCACGGGATCCAAATCCCAGCCTGGATTTTGTAATCACACAGTTAACAGACCACAATTTTTCATGACTCACAGGTGAAAGGTGTCAGGTAGGGTGGCTAATCACACAGAGACACTGTGGGCAGTGAATTTAATACCTCTGCAATAAAAAAAAGATTAATTAACAACAAGCAATTTTTAAATCCAGTACTAGATTTGGGTTCCATAATTCTGGTTATGCAGTTTTAACCTTGTACTGCAATATTTCAACAACAGCTTGAAGGATTGTATTTTTATCTATTTCAGACTAAATGTAAATTTATGATACATATCCCAGTACTACACACTCTGTCTCATTAAAGTAAAAATATTAATATTCTGAGTATCACAGCATGTCATACATCATAACTGTTTCTTACTCACACCATTAGTGTCAAACACCATTTTTGGCTCTAAATGTAGAAATCCACCAGGTGCGTATTTGACTTATAATTGACCTCACACTTATTTCCGCAGCCCTATTGTACACCTGTATTGATGTCACGCGTGTCGCACTACCCTCGTAGTGCACTACCCTGACATATCTCCAGTTACGACACGGTGACGTCACCGTGGCGTCTGTCTAACTGGTTAGAGGTGTTGGCAGAATGTCAGTATGGCCGCAAAACGCTTCTTTTGTTTGCTGCGAAGACTATATTTTCTTGTTTTAAAATTCTTAACATGTTTAATACTAGATAAAATACAATATATAAAATATGGACAAACCCGAATACGAAGGAGTTTTTATTAATGTTGCAAAGTGGACTTTAGTGCTGAGCACTTTACAAAACTACAAAAAACACAACTATGTAAACTACATACAATATAAATGATACCATTACATACAAAAGCCAACTACGTGCAACCACATAAAACTATATGCAACGGCCTGAGTGCCGCAGAGCAAGGAGCAGAACGTACGGAGGTGCAGACTCCCTGGACGGTGACAGACACCGTTAAACAATAAAGACACTCGGCACTCACATGCAACATCACCAGTTAACACAAACATGTGCAATAATCGACCACTAAATGCCCTCCTACAGCAGTTTAAATACAGACACACATAACGAGACTAAACCAGGTACAGGTGTGTGCTGATAACAGGGGCGTGGTTACAAACCAGACCCACGCCCACTGGCGTTACCACGTGACCAGCGGGAAGGGGTGTGTTCCGTGACATATACAATACAACTACATACAAAACTAATTAACTTTGCACAATACAACTTCACCCAATTTGGTATTGGGTACCAAATTACTGATAAACTATGTTAAATTAAATGACAGATAAAATTTGGTAAATTAAATGACAGATCAACTTGTCACTGGACGCCCCCCCCAGTTACGTGGTACGGCCTGCCGCGTGGAGGGGGGTTTACTCGTTTGTGGGCGCGCACCTGTACAGGGTTAAGCGTCAGTGTTCGTTGGGCTACTTAAACCGCTGTTGGCGCTCCCTCCACTGTTGGTCTTTGTTTGTTAGAGTCTGTGTTTGATGTTAATGTCCGCGGTCGTGTAGCCCTTGTTTAGTTGTTGTATTTGTGTATATTATCTTCCGTTACGTGTGAGTTGTCCGTGTTAATTGTAGAAGTCGTGTTATCTGTTACTGTTATGTGAGTGCCTGCGTTGCGTGTAATAAATGTATTTCACAGTCACGGGAGTCTGTGCGTCCTGCTCCACACCCTTCGGCACTCAGGCCACCGCACGATAGACAACTTCGGTAAATGAAATGACACAATCAATGTTTAGGCTTCATTTTTATTCTGACTACATTTGCCATGTTGCCATGGTTACCTGTTTCCTGTCTCATCACCTGAACTAGACGCCTGTGGGCTTCACCTGTACCGCGTCACTTCTGCTGTGACTTTTATCATATAACAGAAGCGTGTGTCCATGGCAACTCATTACAGAGCAACTTCACATCCTTTGTGGGATGCCAAATGTTGAAGATTTACGCAGATGTGAGTTTATTTGCATGGTGAAACCTTTTAAAAGGCAACGTCACAGTAGCAGCCATTCCCCCACCCCCTTTACTGTTCGCGTGCACAACTGTCCTATGCCAAACACACAAGGCCTGATGTCTTATTACTTCTGAAGTCTGGTCGTAAACAATGAACAAAAGTTAGTTTTTATAATTTATTTGACTTTCTGAGACAAACACTAACAGAATGCTTGTTTTTGCCTAAAGATTCGGGGTGTTTTGTTGCTGTTGTACAATGTGGTCATTTATTTTTTCTGAAATAAACAACAATGGTTAACGTTTGTTTACTTTTCCGAGTATGTTGTCGTAAAACAGAAAAGATTATTTCATTCTCTCTGTGTTCACGGAAATGCTTATTTACAGTGTCTTGCAGAAGTATTCACATTCTTTGAAGGTTTTCAAACAATGTAGCCTGCTGCTGACCAAGCATAATATAATTAGAATTTAATTACGAAATGTGGTCGTTTCTGTAAGTGTGTTCCCAACACTATGTATTCTCAGTGAACCGTGCAGGGGTGCATCTGATTTAGGCTTAGGAAGCACACACTGTCATATGGACATGGTGAGTGGAATTCCTTAGAATTCCATATGCACACACATTTTATGTGTACTGGTGCATCAGACTCCTCTATGCCAGTGGAACCCTGTTCAGCTCACAACTCATCTGTCTGGTGGTTCTGGATAAGGGAGTCTGTCTGAATAAGGGAGTCTGTCTGGATAAGGGTGTCTGTCTGCCAGGTGTCTCAAATCTGGATCCACGGAACCTGTTTGACAGTCTCACCATAGGGAGCCCAATGTGGACTTTCCAGCAGCCTGGATCTATTACCCAGATCTCAACCTGTACCTACGACAACCTTATTGAGTACGACATATATATATATATATATATTCCTCACAAGGAGCAGGCAGATGTCCAGATGTCCTCACAGTGTGGACTGTTTTATATTTCTCATTATTTGGTGTCTACAAAGACTTAAACGCATGCGTGACTCCCCTACACACTCCATACTGCCCCCCATCCTCCTCCCCCCCCCCCCCCCGGCCCAAAAAGACTCAGTTCTCCATTGCTTCTTTGAAGTGAATGTGAGTGTAACTCAAAGCCCTCTTTCAACTACTTTCCCTATTCACAGAGTTTCACTATCCATCACATCAGTGTGTTATTCACTCCTCTGTCTGCTTGGATACATTTAAAGAGTGTGTTATAGTTATATAATGCTCTGTGCTACTGACAAGACCTGGGAAGACTACAATGGCAAAGTTCTTAATCTAATATTAGATTAAGATCTATATTCCTATAGTCCTGTATAAATACCCTGTGTAGGTTTTGGGATATGACATAGTTGAATTATGCTTTTATCCTTTGCACAGGAGGAATATTCATATTCCCAGTGAGCAATAATTTGGACAAAGCTGAATTTCTCAAGAAACTCTGGGAATCTGTGCTTTCAGTTATAATTATACAAAGGAGATGAGGCCAAATTAAAGCTTCACATAGGGCCTTTAAAGCTTCGCATAGAGCCCATTAAAGCTTCACATAGGACCTTTAAAGCTTCACATAGGTCCCCTAAAGCTTCACAAAGGGCTTTGAAAGGTTCATAAAGGGCCTTGAAAGCTTCACGTTTGGTTTGCAAAATGCAATTCAAAGCTGCAGAATAAGCTTTTACAAACACATTTGAAATTTTTATTTATGTTATCACATATCTGACCTTTTTTTTTTAACAATGTTTTCGATTTTAACTTCTAGAACTATCTGCCCCAGAGAACACAGGCAGCATACTGAAACCAGTGCTACAGCCCAGTGCTACATCCTAGTGCTACATCCTAGTGATACATCCCAGTTCTACAGCTCAGTGCTACAGTCCAGTGATACATCCCACTGCTACATCCCAGTGATACAGCCCAGTGCTACATCTCAGTGCTACAGCCCAGTGCTAAAGCCCAGTGTTACAGCCCAGTGTTACATCCCTTGTGATACAGCCCAGTGATACATCTCAGTGTTACAGTCCAATGTTACATCTCAGTGTTACAGCCCAGTGTTACATCCCAGTGATACAGCCAGTGTTACATCCCAGTGCTACAGCCCAGTGTTACATCCCAGTGATACAGCGGAGGAGGCAGTGGAATCGAAGGAGGTCTTCCACAGAGGGCCTGAAGAGATTTTATTCTTAATTAGGTCAGTCAGAAACTACTGAAGCAGCCTGTCTCTTTGATGTCAGTCTCTCCTTTAGGCGAGACAATAAACACTTTTATTCCAGCCCTCATTATATAGGCTGCAGTCTGAACTAAAAGAGTTATGCATTTAATTAGCCAGCCTTGCTGGTGCAATTGTGCTTATTTAGTAGTGATAATTGTTTTTAATCGGGACCAGTAAATGAAAGTCACATTGTGCTGCCGTCTTCACAAATATCAATATGTTACAACCTAAAGACTAGGCAAAGCAAAAAAGGATGTGTATAAAAACATTAGCCTACTGCTCGACCATGACACTGAACTCTAAATCTGACTGCAAGAAGATTATACTGTTTGAGAGCCTTTTTAATGTAAAACTCACTAAACTGTGGAATAATCCCGCTATCAATTTGGTGGCCACACTCTCTCTACTTAAGGCTAGACTGAAAACCAATTTGTATAGACAGGCATTTTGTTAAACGCCTCTCATCTTAACCTCTCACCTCTGGAGGTTCAGGGGTATTTAGAGCTGCAGTTTACTGCAATGTTGTGAGGCTGCCACTTCACATCTGCTTTGTCATTCAGGTTTGTTGACAGGGGTGCTGCTCCAGGCAGCCTTCATATGTTGGTCCCTTCTGTCA
>NC_137507.1:7315000-7337500 GCF_041902795.1 Electrophorus electricus
TTATCTTCAATAGCATGATAGGTTGCTTACACGTCCTGCCTGCAGTAAAGAGATTAATTATAGGACATATCCTTAATGAGAATGTTCTGGATCTTGTCTGAACAGAACAGATAAACCCTGTAATCCTTGGCTTCCAGTAATTAAATGGAGACATCATGTAGTGAAAAAGGTTTGTTCCAGACCTGGAAGTATGTGTTTTATTTAGTTGTTAGGGGGCAGAAAAATGTTGAAAATTTCTTCCACTGTAAAATATGCCAAGCCCTTGGATTAATTCCTTAAATTTCATCAAGTAGCTCAAGTAACAGAGAGGTGAGCTGGTTGTCTGTGATTCATTCAATAAAGGAGCTGTTTTTTAATACAGTAGCCAACAATAATTCCTTCTTACAATGAGAGTCCCTCCAGTTTCAACCCTGCCCATAACATACAGAACTCATTCAAACTGCCATTTCAAGAGGCAGCCAGACCATCCACCAACATCCATACACACCAGGCCAGAAGCAGAGATGGCTGGATTTACTGGTTACCAAAAAAACCCAAACTTTTCCTTGGATCTTGGTGAAGCCATAGATTTCTGAGACTTCCATCCACGTCAGAGAGTCCAGAACAGTAGCCCATGCAGGGCCCAGTGTTTACTTGTCAAAGGGAACTCTTCTGCATCAAGAATGTCTGAAGTTTGGTCACATTTAGTCACGCATGCTTTTTCTATTGTACATAATTAGATTCTGGAAGACCATATTAGACCAGACAAGACTGGAAGACGATGAGTCTGGAAGACTATTCTTTTTTTCCACAAAAGCTCTCCCTCAAATACTAATGCAGGGTTATATGAATGCTAGTGAAGACACCATTAGGTTTTGATTTACTGAAATTTTGTCCAAATTTGGTCATTTGCATAATTATATCCAGTCATTTAAGAAAACATGACAAATAAGTAACACTAGTATCTTTTTATGGATAAACAAATCATCTGTTTATCCAAATGTGCAAACCTATAGAGCATACCAAACAGAATATGTTAGTTGGTGTTATTTGTGACCCACAGTGATGTTTGTGTTATTTGTGACAGAGGCTGGGGTTTTGTGTCTGACCCACAGTGATGTTTGTGTTTTTTGTGACAGAGGCTGGGGTTTTGTGTCTGACCCACAGTGATGTTTGGGTTATTTGTGACAGGGGCTGGGGTTTTGTGTCTGAACCACAGTGATGTTTGGGTTATTTGTGACAGAGGCTGGGGTTTTGTGTCTGACCCACAGTGATATTTGTGTTATTTGTGACAGAGGCTGGGGTTTTGTGTCTGAACCACAGTGATGTTTGGGTTATTTGTGACAGAGGATGGGGTTTTGTGTCTGACCCACAGTGATGTTTGTGTTTTTTGTGACAGAGGCTGGGGTTTTGTGTCTGACCCACAGTGATGTTTGGGTTATTTGTGACAGGGGCTGGGGTTTTGTGTCTGACCCACAGTGATGTTTGGGTTATTTGTGACAGGGGCTGGGGTTTTGTGTCTGACCCACAGTGATGTTTGGGTTATTTGTGACAGAGGCTGGGGTTTTGTGTCTGACCCACAGTGATGTTTGGGTTATTTGTGACAGAGGCTGGGGTTTTGTGAAGGCCTACAGTGATGTCGCCATGCCACTGGAGTGTAGTCCACACTGTTGTGTTGCAATTAGAAGGGGAGTAGGAAATGTGTGTTGTGTTCCATCCTCACACACACACACACACACACACACACACACACACACACACCTGTCACCTTTTTTTTGGTAAACATGTCTAATGTTCACCATGGAAACTCAGCAAGAGGACCTTGAAAAGCTAATCAATAACGTGAGAGCCTGAAAGGACATCACTCTTTTCATTTCATACTCCTCTTCTCTTCCGTTTCTGCTCTCTCTCTCTGTTTTTCTCTCCTTGTGTCTTTCTCACTCTCTGTCTTATTCTATCTTATTCTATCTCTCTCTCTCGCGCGAGCGTGCTCTGTTGGTCTTTTTCTGTTTCCATCTCTCTCTCTCTGTCTCGACCGTAAGGATAAAGCCATCTTTCATCACCGTGCATCGTTGTTTCCATGAAAGTAAACCTTCAGCTAGTGCATTAGGTCGTGTCTAAGGATTCCATTCAGGTAGAGCTCAGGCAGGGAAAATACAGACAAGGGAAAAATCTGCAAGGATATAAATGTAATTTACTAAGTGCAGGATTAGTGATTAACCAAGTGCCTTGAAGTGGCTGTGGATTACTCAAGTACTTCATGAAGAGGTGGGTCTTCAGACTACATTTGAAGACAGTAAAGACCTCTGCTGTACAGACAGCTGGTGGTAGTTCATTCTGCCACCTGGATTCTAGAACAGAAACGAATCTTGAGGCGTATCTTCATGAGGGGTGGAGTTTCATGACAAAACTGTGCTTGAGTCACGTACAGGGATTGCAGTGTGAGACTAGCACTCTCAGGTAGGAGGGGGCCAGTTTTGTAGACAAACGTCACAGTTTTACATGACCAGTTTTGACACGCATGACCACAGGATGCCAGCGGAGAGAACGCAGTAGTGGAGTGATGTGTGTGAAGACTGAATGTGAGTTGTGCAGATGCACTCTGGATCAGCTACAAGGGTCTAGAGGTGTGGACAGGAACGCCTGTCAAGACTGAGCTGCAGAAGTGCAGTCCAGAGATGACAAGAGACTGAAGAAGCAACTGAAATGCTCTCTGGAATCCTCCTGCTGTGGTAGAACAGAGCCATACATGTCCGGCCACACTAGTAAAGACAGAGTCTGGTCGATGGTTTCATGCTTTTTTGAATGGCAGGATCAAGGAATTCAAAAAACAGGAGAGGGGAACTTGGTACAGGAAGGTATCAGTGGGAAATGTAACAGTTGTGTTATGGCAGCCACCCGTGGCGAGGTTCCAGATCACCCTGCGCAGATCCGAGTCACGATGGTAGCATCCGAGGGATGTCTCCGCATTCCTGTCCTAGCTGCCAAAGCAACTCTCCACATCCAGCTTTCACACAGAGCTGTGGAAATAGAGTTCTGCCTCTCAGTAGCTCATCCGAGACCGACCACAGAGACAAATGCCGCTGATCTCTGATAGCTATCTCCTCCTCTCCGAGAGGCAGATCTTCTTTGCGACACGGCTGTGGAGCCTCATTTCTAGCTGGGTGAGGAATGTGAAAGCCAGCGGAGCTCCAGAGGCCTGACCTCTGCCTTAGCGCTAAAAACAGCAGAAATGAACAACACTTTTAGCTCTACGAGATGAGAATGGTAATACCGCTGTTGCAATATGAATGAAAAAAGGGCAAAGGCAGAAAGAGAATCATTACTAAATTATAAAGGGATTTAAAAACCAGTAAGTACTATTAAAACTCCATTCCTTTGATGATAAGAACCTGAAACTTTGCACTTTGTAAGCTCTGTAAGTGCATGTCACCAAACAAAGTGATTTGAATAGCTAGGATAGGGCAATACTCTTGGAGAGTAATATTGAAACTTATTATTCTCACAGCTATGCGTTAGATTAGCCTCTTCAGTCACACACACACACACACACACACACACACACACACTCTCTCTCTCTCTCTCTCTCTCTCTCAAACACACACACACACATACACAAAGAAACAGAAAATCCTGAAATTAAAGTATGTATAACACAAGGTCTGTGCAAGTAGATATAGAGTGAAGGTGAGTAGAGTTAGAAGGATGGTAGTAGAAATGAGAGCAGAGCACTCAAAGGCAAATTACTCAAGGACATTGTACTCAAAGACAAATCACTCAAAGACAGAACACTCAAAGACAAATTACTCAAGGACAGAGCATTCAAAGACAGAGCACTCAAAGACAGAACACTCAAAGACAAATTACTCAAGGATATTGTACTCAAGGACAAAGCACTCAAAGACAGATCACTCAAAGACAACTTACTCAAGGACATTGTACTCAAAGACAAATTACTCAAAGACAGAACACTCAAACACAAATTACTCAAGGACAGAACACTCAAAGACAAATTACTCAAGGACAGAGCACTCAAAGACAAAGCACTCAAAAACATATTACTCAAAGACAAATCACTCAAAGACAAAACACTCAAAGACAAATTACTCAAGGACAGAGCACTCAAGGACAGGCTGTTTTGTGAGGTACAGTGATGAGGAATGCACATTACAAACATGAGCACACAGAACACTCATCAGGGAAAGTGATGCGAAAGTGGTGCCATTAGAACATTATGAGAGCCCAAATCTTCATCTGACTGTGAGTGACTCAGACATGAACTTGTGATGTTATCATTCATTTTGTGGATTAATAAAATGTTATAAACCACTGAATTCACTCATATGTTTTACATTGTTTATTAATATTCACACATCATACATCCAAAGTAAATATATTCATATCAAATAATTTACATTTTATATTTATATATTTGAAATTCACTCCCCAGATATTACAAATGAATATTTTTGTATCTTTTCTTCCTATCATACACAAAAAACAGCACAATGAATATTTAATGGTGTGTGAAAATGAAAAAGACCCATTTGTAGTTTTTCTTTATAATTACTGACTATCTGCAAGTTTGTCTTGCCTCAGATAATCAGTCATTTATCTTGTAAATTGACAGAATATTTCAGACTTTTTTGAGTCTTGTAAACATTATTCATATGTGTGTATAAGGGACAAACTCTGGGGAAGGAATAACACACACCATTTCCTAGACATCACTGCCCTCATAATGTGTTTAATGTGATGCACTGGTCATGTGGTGCTGAAGTTCACTGAGAGGACTTCACAGTGTCGTGTATCGAATCCCACTGCAGTGGCGAAGTTTTAGTTATCCATGAGGGAAGTAAATAAAGGGGGAAAGATGAATGAAAACACACACACACACACACAGATGCACATGCCTGAAATCGATTGCATGTCCCTGACATCCTCATATGTAGATGAAGGCCTGAGAAACTAGCCATAAATGAACAGATGGTTTAAAACAAAGAAACAGACAAACCTTTCACCTTCCTCCTACTCCCCATAACACATATGTTAAAGACCATTCAGCACCACAACATGCAAAACACAAAACACACAACACACATCCCTCCCACACTGAAGGAGTAAGAAACACAGTAACACTAGCAAGAATGGAGGAATTTGGAGAGAAGCGATGGAACAGAATGAGTCACACTGAAAAGCATAAGAGAGGGAGAGAGGGAGAGAGAATTTGTTCCATTTCATTTTCAGTTGTGTTATACACTGCAATCATTAACACTTTCACACATTTGCACAAGCACATTATCACCTTTAATGTCACCCTGAGGAAGTCCTTTCACCAGAGCTGTCCTTTGAGCACTGAACTCATTTGCCAGAGTGAATTATCGTGAATGTTATGGCTGGGTTAGGAGAAAAACACCAACACATATTAAGGGTCACATAGTCAGCAAGAGAATGTGTGTATGTGTGGGGATGGGGCTATTATAGTTAATTGCGGAAGTTAATTTTTCAGAACTCACTGTTAATACATTCCTTCACACACACGCACGCACGCACACACAGTCAGCACTAAAGACATTCCATACCGGGAATGGGAACGCTTGTAACATTCAGTATAGCACTCAGGAGTCCCGCCTTCAACATTAAGAACCAATCTTCTTGTGAGAAGAAGGTGGAACCTCAGAAATGTGGCCTATCAAATTCTGTGTTTGGTCATATCAACATTTTGTGTTATTAGAGCAGAGCCCAGTTGCTTTGTGTCATTCCTTTCAGCTTGTACCAGTGATTTGTAGTTTGTATTTGAAACATTATTCCAGCTACCTTTTTTGAGTATGTAGGTCTGTCCCCATTCAGAAATACAGGAGTCTGGTCATATGAAACAGAGGGCTAGTCATGTGATACAGGAGTCAGTACCATTTGTGTTTCTTTCTCAGGAGGAATCTTTGAGTCTATTGAGAGTGGCCCATCTGGTGCTGAGGAACTGGCTTTTAAATTTGCACTGAACACTATCAACAGGAACAGAACGCTGCTGGCTAACACCACACTCACCTACGACATCCAGAGGATCAATGTCTTCGACAGCTTTGAAGCGTCCAGGAAAGGTACACAGAGCTCAACCGAGTCGTCCAGTGGAGGGGACTTACAGGGACATCCATACGCGTTTCCTCTGTTGTCTGTCTAAATGTGTGACTTCACGCTGCTCTTTGGTTTTATTTATTCAGACCTTATTCTGCTGAATGTTCTACTTTATAATCCAAGCCATTATAACACAGTCGTAATTATGGGGGGGGTTGGAGTTATTTTGCCTTTTTTCTGGGCATGAAGGAAATCATACAATAAAAGTGAACTGGAAACTAATTTATGATCTCTCAGGTGTCTTTTGATTTTCATGGGACATGAGGCCTAAATTACAGACAACAGAGTAACTGTGTCTGCCCATTCTCTGTGTTAGCTCATTCTCTGTGTCTGCCCATTCTCTGTGTTAGCTCATTCTACGTGTCTGCCCATTCTCTGTGTTAGCTCATTCTATGTGTCTGCCCATTCTCTCTGTTAGCTCGTTCTCTGTGTTAGCTCATTCTTTGTGTCTGCCCATTCCCTGTGTTAGCTCATTCTCTGTGTTAGCTCATTCTATGTGTCTGCCCATTCTCTGTGTTAGCTCGTTCTCTGTGTTAGCTCATTCTTTGTGTCTGCCCATTCTCTGTGTTAGCTCATTCTTTGTGTCTGCCCATTCTCTGTTAGCTCATTCTCTGTGTCTGCCCATTCTCTGTGTTAGCTCATTCTTTGTGTCTGCCCATTCTCTGTGTTAGCTCATTCTCTGTGTCTGCCCATTCTCTGTGTTAGCTCATTCTCTGTGTCTGCCCATTCTCTGTTAGCTCATTCTCTGTATGCCCATTCTCTGTGTTAGCTCATTCTCTGTGTTAGCTCATTCTCTGTGTCTGCCCATTCTCTGTGTTAGCTCATTCTCTGTGTCTGCCCATTCTCTGTGTTAGCTCATTCTCTGTCTGCCCATTCTCTGTGTTAGCTCATTCTCTGTGTCTGCCCATTCTCTGTGTTAGCTCATTCTCTGTGTCTGCCCATTCTCTGTGTCAGCATGTTCTCTCTGTCAGCCCGTTCCCTGTGTCTAACCATTCTCTGTGTCACCCAGTTTTCTGTGTCAGCCTGTTCTCCAGGCATCTTCTTCCATTACTCCAGTTTGTCCACTTTGCCTGATTTTATTACCCGTATTCAGGCATAAATGTTTTGTGGAATTGTTCCCTCTGTCTGTTACACAACATCAGACACAGTTTTATGATTTTTCACATAAAGCTCTCATTTATGGTTAGACTACTAGTCTCCCTTGCATTGACTGACAGCCTTTCCATCCAATCCCCAGCTTGCGAGCAGCTCTCTTTAGGCATAGCGGCGATTTTTGGCCCCTCCCACAGCTCATCGGCCAATGCGGTGCAGTCCATCTCCAACGCACTGGGTGTGCCACACATCCAGACCAGGTGGAAGCACCAGGTCTCGGATAACCGGGATTCCTACTTTGTCAGCCTGTACCCAGACTTTTCGTCTCTGAGCCGGGCCCTCCTGGACCTGGTACACTTCTTCAGGTGGGAGACGGTCACCGTGGTGTACGACGACAGTACGGGTGAGTAACTCAGACTGACAGACCAAACACAGAAGATGGTCTAATAAACCATGATGATGATAATGATGATGCTGAAGATGTTCCACATTTGTTCCACATTATTTGATGTGTACAGCCATGCAAAATGGTGACAGGGGAAATAATCCAGTCTAACACAGTTTCACCATAAACTAGGGTCTGTTATCATAAACAGTACTACTGCACTCAGACATCTTTCCTCCTTCATGGTTTATTGTGTGTAATGGGTGTTGTGCTCATACAGGTGCGCTGACCTGTGTAAAACTCATATGGCCACACTCAAGAATGAGCCGGCTGTGTGTGTGACACTGTCACTGTTTTTTTCTTTCACATTTTCTGTTTCTGTATGAAGTAATTGTCACAAAAATAGAGGAATTTTTCACAATGAAGAAACACAAAAATAGCTAATGATTTCAAAAGTTGCAAGTATCAGTGAATTTTAAAAGTGTGAAAGCTGTATATATATATATATATATATATATATATATATATATATATATATATATATATATTTAGAGGTTAACACTCATCTTTTGGCTGAATTGCTTGCAGAGATTAAATTATATATGTTTATAAACAACACTCTTATCCAGAATGACTTTTAAAAATGTGTTAAAATGACACTATAATGATTAATGGTGTTAAATTACTTGCTGTTCATTTTTAATTACTCTTCATCACCCAATAGGTTAGTGGGTCTGTTTTTATAGTCATCATCTCCCAAATATGTTTCTGTGATCATAACCATTAAATGAGAGGTTACCTGGATAAGTAATTGATCTGTCTTAGTCGTTCAGAAATCAGAAAGGCAATCTGAATGAACAACAGGGTTTCCAGATTCCCGGTTTCACCAAACACATGCTCTATCATTGAAACATTTGCTGACATATAATGGGTGTTTGCTAAAGCATACAATTGTATCCTAACAGCCAGCCTAATGTGATGTGTTCTTATGGGTAAAGTCATGTCCATGTTGCTGGAATATGAATTAGATTTAAAGTACTTGAGCTTGACAAGGGCAGTTGATCAATTTTAATATTTGCTAGAGTAACTAAATATCATTATTTTGATTGCTGTCATGTTTAAACCTACAATGCGAGGAATGTGCATACAGGCAGACAGACACAGAGAGAGAGAGAGAGAGAGAGAGAGAGAGAGAGAGAGAGAGAGATACCAAAACTTTAATAATTAACACAGTTTACAATTAACAAAAATTAGTTTGTCAAAGAAATAGATTTTAGAGAAAAGAAACTATACCACAACAAAATGAGTCAAATAAAAACACAGCTCTTAAAAATAACCACAGAATCCTTTTTCGACAGAGCTCAGTCCCAACCCCAAATGTTTTCAAACCTAACCAGACTCTTTTGAAAATAGTTACAGCTACATTTTTAGTCAACTTTTTCTTTATTCTTCTATAATGTAATACTGATGTCTGACCTTCATGTGCAGCTGTTTGTCCTGCAGCCATACCCTGAGGCATGCACTCAAACATCCATGTACTGTAACTTCAGTAAGTTTTCCCGGTGAAACAGTGATGTAGTCAAGCTCCCAAAGTGAATCTGTCATTTGCACTGAGACCAGGAAAAATATTTGAAATGGTTCAGAATGACTGGAAACAGAATTTGTTTTCTTTATAAGAAAATTTAGTTCGGAAGCTGAGAAATATAATATATTTCAAGATCAATGTTAAACTTTTTGTTTGTGTAATACCAGAATTAATAAACTGGCAAAATTGTTCATAAACGTGACACAGTGAAGTCAGGAGAGGCAGACGCGAGCAGTTGAAAAACGGGGAAACGGAAACGAACATTTAAGCAAATGATCAAACGAAACGGTATTCGAAGAAAACAGAAGCGTAGTGTGTCGAGAGAGAGTAAACCACTGAAACGCGACTAGCGTCGGTCGTGTACCGGATGACAGTCACTGTTTTGGGGTAGGAGAGCGGTGACGTGTGTGTGCTGTGAATGGTGATCGCGGTTCTGGATTGGTGCGGGCGTGGTCGTATCTGTTGGCACCGCCTTGTAGTGGGTGGGGTGTCGGCCAGGATGTGACCATAAAAAGACTATGAAAACTAAAATTAATTGAAAAATTAACCTGTAGAATGAATAACTGAACTGAATAAATTGCCCATAAAATAAGATTGTTTTGTCAATTAAAATGAAAAGAAATAGTACGATAGTATTTTATTAATTAATTTAATTTAATGTAATTAAATGTAACATTCTGTAAATTCCAGCTAAGTAGTAATAATCAAATCTGATATTAGTAACTTATAGTACTGCGCTGAGTTTCCGTACCATACAATTATTATGTCCTTTTTGATTGATGTCTGACCTCTCTCTCTCATGTCTCTGACTGGACTCGTTTGTGTTTTTAATATCTTGTCTATTAGCACAAAGATGCAGTATCTCACCAGAGAGGGCCGCAATTTGTTTGTATAACTTTTGAATTGTTCTCAGTAGGTCAGTGTGTCTAAGATAACTGTTCTGTCTCTCTGTCTCTCTCTCTCTATCTCTCTATCTGCAGGACTGATTCGTCTCCAGGAGCTGATCAAAGCACCCTCCAGATATAACATCCGTCTGAAAATCCGCCAGCTGCCCGCAGAGACGAAGGACGCCAAGCCACTGCTTAAGGAGATGAAAACGGCTAAAGAGTTTTACGTCATCTTCGACTGTGGTCACGAGATAGCTGCCTGGATACTCAAACAGGTCTTTCACATCACTCTCTTTTCTCTCTCTCGTTCACCCACTTTCTTTCCGCTTATTGCTGATCTTTCACTCTTTCAGTCTCTTCACTCTCTCTGTAAGGAGTTGCTTTAAGAGGAATTCATCCCTTTTATCAAATGCTGCTTTTTATCAAACACTGACTTGCAGCTTGATCTAAGTGTTGTACTTTAGTGCTTTTGTAGTTTAGTTTACTTTACAATTTTTAGTTTATTTTGTTAGGAACCATGCACAAAATCTAAATTCAAAAGAAATGAGATACCTTTTGCACCAGAGTTAACCAATAAGGTCATTTCTATTTGCAGTTCCTGGATTGTATTGTTTCACAATACAATAAAACCCACAATACAAATGAAATATATAACCAGCTTGCACCTTTGACGTCATCTCCCCCAACCAGCTCTTTCCCATACAAGACCTTCACCAGACATCACCTATACAATATACACCGTCCAAACAAGAGAGCACAGATAACAGTATCAGATTACATTCATGCAAAGATGATTAATTTTTTATCATTCATTTTTTATGTTTCATTAGAAAAAGTATTAAAATCCACACATAGCGAAGCTGATCAAAGCTCTTCAGGCATGCAGGTTCAGAATTATAGATCACAAACACCAGACGGACATTTGAATACATAATTAGGTACTCAAAATTCAACATATTGTATTAGAGAGTATCTAATATGATACTGCTATGATTTCCTGGATTTGATGGCCTGCTTGCAAAAAGATTCAAGTGGCATTATGGCTTGCCTAATACCAACAGGATACAGGATAAGATAAATGACAGAAAATCAGGGTATTTTAAACATTTCCTAGATGCTTCCGTTGTGAGTGTGTTTCTAATCTAAAAATCTAAAGTTATAGTTTATTGTCTTGTTCATCTTTATGATGTGATTCTTAAAACTAAGAGAAGGATCTAGAACAATGCCTAAATATGTAAACCGCTTAATAATGTTTTCATTTATTCCAAAATTTCTGGATAATTCTTCTGTTTTTACTTATTACAGGGTGACTATTTCCTCGACATTCGCAGTTAAACTGGAATCACCAAGACACTTTAGCATTTTCTCCATAGCTTGTGATAATTTGGCAACCCCTTGAACTGCTGTTTACATGTTTCCATGTATATACAGGACTGTGTCGTTAGCATACATCTGAATCACCACACCAGCACATAATGACTAAATCATTCATTTATAAACTGAATAACACGGGTCCGAACATAGAACCCCGTGGAACTCCAACAGCTTTAGGTGATGATAAAACAATGAAAAAATCATCAGCACACACTAAGAATAACCAGTTAAATGGCATTTTATCCAGTTTTGTGCATCCATGGAAATGTTTAATTTAGCTAACTTTAAAAAAGTATTTGATGCTCCACAGTTTAGGAGGTACCATATGCAGATCTAGAAAGCCTTCACCACCCACTCTTTATACAAATTTGCCTCAATAACTGTTTCAGTCAAATGATTTCCAAATTGCATGGATGTTGTAGTACTTCAGAATCAAGATGTGATATTAGCTGCTCAGTGACTACCTTCTTCAAATCTTTTAAACAGCAGGGAGAAAACTGATTGGCCTGTAATTATCTCCTGCCTATCACCTGATTTATGAACAGGTGTTGCCATCGCAAGTGTCTGCGCTAGAGAATACGTTCGCCTAAATGGACATATTTATAATGGAAGTTACAGGGAAAGTTAAATAATGTTTATGACAAAATGTGTCTCAATTCCAAAGACGTCCTTTAGAGTTTGATAATGACTTTTGTTCATGTTTGTTTCTTTTACATGTTTATGGCTTGGTTCAGTTATGTCATTCTTCACAATCAGAAACAATAAAATAATGATTAAAGCTATTGAAGTGTACCAGTTCATCACATTCATTCTCCATGTGTTTGTCCTTGCATTTCCATAACATTTTACTGTTACATTTTACATCTTTCAGAATTTCAAGGAAGAAATTTAGATTGATTTGGCTTTCCTAAGTTGACTTGAACCAAGTCAACCTTAAGATGTATAAAAAATAAGATGAACCATATTTTTTGCAATGAAGCACTAAGTAACCAGTCCTGTCTTTAAGGATTGTTTTAAAGTCTCTTTTCTTCATAAACTTCCCTACTGTGTCAAAAACTTGCTGCTCTGTCCCACAGAATATCAGAGCTACATATAAATCTTTTACAATTACCTGAGGACACTAATGGTTGTCTATCCCTTGGGCACACTAACTGCAGCGCAGATGTGACACACAGAACACCAAGTCTTTCTCTGTGTTTATCTTTTCAAAGGAACTCAAAGCAATGCCTGGTAAATGAATGGTATGGTAAATAAATTTAGAATTAAAATTTTAGAACCAAACAGAAGATTTTACAATCAAATAATAAATTATAAATTATACCACAAAATATGTATATCACAAAATCAAATTATATGCAATATTTTTTTTAAAGTTCACACTCTGTAACTGGCCCTTATTTGGAGGGAAACATTGCCAATAAGAATAGGAAAAAGTAACACATTTGTAAAGAAATCTGTCAGTAAGACCCACCTCCAAAACACAAAAAATTCCACAAAACTCCAAAACTCTGGGCAACTAAGGATGGCCCTTATACAATGATTTTAACAGGATAAAGAAAGACATTCCTTCTGCTTAATAAAACTGCCCACAGACTCACCAAAAGATGCTTCACTAGCCTGTCAGACAATAGCAGAGCTTAATCAACCGAGGGCTTCATTAAAGGAGAAAATGTGGCAGATTACCTCCAGTAGCAATCATGGTGAATTAACATAAACCCCCAACACAAAGAATACCCTGAACTTGGGTAAAGAAATGGGTCTCTTACGCATGTCAGAGAAAGCCAGTGGGCAGATGGTGGTTTTAGTGGCACCTACATTCAGTGAACTTACCGAATCAAATGAGACAAATCCTTTCACTTTTGGACCCCTACACTCACTTTCATTTGTCCAGTTTATGTTCACCTGCTAGGTACGACTGCTAGTAACGTTTTGATTTAAAGACAATACAATGCATCAAAAAAGGTAGTATTCTCTAGTTTAGTTTTTTTTTTTGACAGAATAAAGAGCAAAATAAAGAAGATTTTGACTTCAGTGCCTCAACCTTTTAAAAGGTATTAAACTATTTCTACACTGTCTCCTGGTCATATTTTTGAAATCTATTAACACAATATCACCATGAGAGCAGAATCCCAAAATATAGAGCTAATTAAATCAGACATCACGGCCAGGAGCACAGAACGGGGAGGAATTAGAGATGCCGTAATTAAACACAGTCACGCTATTAAGACCCCATGGTCTGGTGAGGCAGAAAACGCTCCTTAATCTGGCATCAGAATAGTGTTCTTATCTCGTACATCTCAGCACGGTCTTCAGCACCAGGTGTAAAGTGCAGTTTTACTAGGGGTTGGACCAATCATATGCAGTGACTGTTATACTAATACTCTTGTTTTGCTTTTTAGGTTTATTTTATTAAAAATGTGTGCAGAGTGTAATTTAGTTTGATTTTGTTCTACAGGCTTTGTCTATGGGGATGATGACGGAGCATTATCACTACATCTTCACAACACTAGTAAGACACACACACCCACACACACACTCACACACACACTCACACATACACACTCACACACACACTCACACATACACACTCACACACTCACACACACACACACACACACACACTCACACATACACACACACACACTCACACACACACTCACACACACACACACACTCACACATACACACACACACACACACTCACACACACTCACACATACACACACACACACACACACACTCACACATACACACACACACACAAACACACACTCACACATACACACACACACTCACACACACACTCACACACACACTCACACACACACACACACACATACACACACACACACGCGCACACACACACACACACACACACACATACACACACAATATATATATATTTATTAGTTTGTATATTGTCCATTGTTTTGCAATTTGTGTCCTCAAATGACAGTCCTCGTGATCCTTGAGACAAAGTTTTTAATCTAACCCACTTGGTTATAATAGTTATACTAGAAACTGGATTACTGTAAAATGTGGACTGTCTGGTGGTTGCCAAGGACTGGACTGAGAAACACTGTACTCATTTTCCTCATACACAAATGCAGAGTTTTAAAAGAAGAGTGCTGAGCTCATCTGAGGATGGCCCAGTTTTATAAGCACATTGCAGAAAAGTCAAGCTCAGTCTTGCAGAAAATAGTTTGGATTTAGAGAGTGACTGACATTCTCTTGGTTTGGTCTATTTGAGAGTACAGAGCAGGGGTATACTGAATACTGAATGGAGCTGGATGGTCAGTCTCTGCTGTTTCAGTAGTTTCAGTAGTTCTGAAATAGGAACTCTCTTTTTGTCAGTATGTAAGAAACAAAAACAGAGGCAGGTCAGCGTTGTTGCCGTGATACATACAACCAGTGATTATGGTTCAAATCTTTCACTACGCAGCACAAATAAACACAGCCACAAATCCTCCAGTAAATCACATGCCTGCATATAACAGACCATTGGCTGTGTCATCAGCCCAAATGTCTGCATGCTCTTTACTCTCCGGGAGGTGTGGGGCTGGACTGGACTGGTGGGCTGAAGGTCACTTCCTGCATGCATTCTCTTTGGAAGAAAGAGCAGTGAACTGACACAACCTTGGGGGATGCTGCTAGCTGACTGAGGCTCCCAGAGGACACACACATGCAGGCTGAACTCAGGGGAAGCATCTTAATGGTGTGTGTAATTTATGACCCAGTGTAGCAATTGACACTGGAAGAGCGAGCAGTTAATCAATAATGCCAACATAAAGGCTAGCACTTTGAAATGGGGCGAATAATGTATATTAATTTGCAGTATATAGCATTTCTATTATTAACAATTCTATAATTATATTTTTAAATTGATTTGTCAATATTTAACAAGACTGTTACTGCTCACTTTTTAACATGATTTAAATGTGGCTAAATGTTTGGGATTTGTAAATCCTCCCATGTTACCTCAGGACCTGTTTGCGCTGGACATGGAACCATATCGGTACAGCGGAGTGAACATGACAGGCTTCCGCATCCTGAACACAGAGAATCCCCTGGTGTCCTCTGTCGTGGAGAAGTGGTCCATGGAGAGGCTCCAGGCCCCGCCGAAGCCCGACTCTGGACTGCTGGATGGATTCATGACGGTGAGACGTCAGGGGCGTAAATATCATGTATATGTGTATTACAGCTTTATAATCCTGTCTAGTCAATAACGTAATACTGCTCTGCGTCTATCAGGGACTGCTGGTGTGAAATAAACAGGGCTCTCTGTAAATAGTTGGTAAATATGGTTAATAGTAATCAAGCAAAGGAGAGACTACTATTGTCACTGTGAAAACACACACACACACACACACACACACACACACACACACACACACAAGCTTATTTTCCCATCCACCCACACACACACAAGCTCACTGGACCACACACAGGACCACAAGCTTATACATGCACAGTTTGGCTGGATGTACACACACAACACACAGTCTCCACAGGCAGCTGATCAGGAAGCCAAAGTCTCCACATGGTGTTAGGAGTAATGACCATTTATCCTGCCTGCTGCCTTTGTGGGCTGTAAAAAGAGGCTTGCTGCCAAAATGAGGGCCTGTCAGGTGAAAGAGAGAGAGAGAGAGAGAGGAGAGGAGAGAGAGGAGAGGAGAGAGAGAGAGAGAGAGAGGAGAGAGAGAGAGAGAGAGAGAGGAGAGAGAGAGAGAGAGAGAGAGAGAAAGAAACAAGAGAAATTTGGATACAAATGCAGGCTGTTCAGGGTAGCATCCCAAGGAGACTGTGATAAGGTGATTTTAAAGTGAAGCTTGTGAAGGGATGTGGCGTGCTAGAAACGGTCAGGTTCAAGGTCTTTATTTTCTAATTCAGATAGTGTGCTTTCACAGCTAGTTCCAGAAACTACAGATTTGGCTGGGAGTCTGAGACTGGCTCACTACCCAGTTTTCCATGAGTACAGTGACCTCCTTAACTCGCAGAGAATGCGTTCAAAGTCCAATGTTCTCACCTGTCTTATGTTGCTCTCTGCTGCTTCACAGTGCTCTCATCTGTCTCACGCTGCACTCGGCTGTCTCACGATGCTCGCTGCTGTCTCACGATGCTCCTTCTCTTCCAGTGTTTTGCAGAAACTCAGCGCTTCAGGCTCTGTCCTCTGCTTTTTGCTTCGTCTGCTTTCTTTCTGCCTGAGTTTAGTTTGCAGTGGCTTGTGACTTAACTTGATTTGCCGCTCAGTCAGACAGGCAGAACCTGAAACAGATTTCAGCCTGAGCTCAGCGCTGACTATTACTGAAAGTGTCTTTCTCTCAGGATATGAATTGAAGGTTTATGTCCATCTCCTGGAAACTGGATCACACATAACAAAGCAATATAGCAACACTAATCTTTCATTTAATATCAGTTTGGTTTTCAAATTGCTGATTTGAGTGAGCCCGTTAACTACTGAGGTTGTGCGTCTGCTGAGCTTCCGCTGTGGTGTGTGATCACTGGGTGTATGAGTGTGTGTGTATGTGTGTGTGTGTGTGTGTGTGTGTGTGTGTGTGTGTGTGTGTGTGTGAACACAGGGTGTAGTCCATGACAAGCATGATGAATGGACTCACTCAGTAGAGTGAAAGACTCATTTCTCCTGCTGTTCAAACCTCTGTGGTTTTCTACAGATTAATATTGATTAATATTCATCTAGAGGTTTGGACAGGAGTTATCATATGTGTTATTACAGTGTGTTGTCATGTGTTATTAGGACAGGAGTGTTACTACAAATGTCATTTGCCAGCTATGGGTATTGTTATCGTCTGCTTTTGAAATGTCTTGACAGATGTCTGAGCGACTTTGGCGATATGACACATTTGTGCACTTGCTCCGTCTGATGCGCAGACCCAGTTGAGTTTCCTGGTAAAATGATCAGATCTTTGATGAAGTACATTTTCATACTGAGTCTCACATTTCTGGACTTGTTTTCAGTATCCTATAATCACTTATAAAGTTCACAAATAAATGTTTGTGATATGTATGTATATTATATATAGTACCAAATGTGGACTCCAAATGTTTTGCATTTTGGCTTCAGTAGGACCATATTGGATTTGGCTTCGCTAGAACCAAACTGGATTTGAGGTCTGTGTTTTTTCCGTACCCAAGCCAGCATCCTGCTCCGGCTCAGTGGTCAAAATCCCTTTGAGTCTAGCAGACAGGTATGTTTGTAAACACACAAAACACAGAGAAACATCTCTGGATACTGCTTAGCATGCGAGTGTGGGGCCGATGTGATATTTCCACTAAACCTCAGCTGTTGCCTTGTTCCAGTATAATTAAACAGTGATGGCTGGTCCTCGTGTGACCTCAGAGTGGCTCTTAACACCTGGTTCCTGAGCTCGGTGGTTCCGGACGTTCAGGAGGGCCATACTGTATGTAGCAGCGTTAAGTAGGAAGCAGTTAAAATACTGGCCTGCTCCAAGTTCCCTCTTGTCAGAAGTTGTGAGAAGTGGAAGGACACTGATAGATGGAGGAGGTGTAAATCGTGCAGACCTGGCGCATCGCGCACTGAAGTATAACGCAGCACGAACAATTTGGCTTCGTAATAAACTGGTTGTGTCGAAGTTGAGCAGGAGGTGATGAAGAGATTCGTTAAAGAGCATCGTTCATCACTCCCTGAGAGACGTCTTCCCCTGCCTTCACAGACATTTCACCTCCAGCTATGGTTCATTTAGATGGAACAGTTTCTCAAGTAAGTGGAATGTACACGACAAGTGCAATATCCTGATCAACCCAGCCCACATACGCATGGAAAAAAGACAACGTTAGTTGGTTCTTTTGGTAAATTCCAGTGTTTAATTCTGATACTGCTATTTGTCTATAGTAACACAAAAAGGACATCTTCTCCCGTTATACGTTTCATATGATGTGCCAGTTTCTTTCATGGTTTAATGGAGCTGTCATATTTAATTCCCATTGCAGGTTGACTACAACCCAACATGAGCACAGTTTTGCTGGTCTGAGGCACAAAGCAAGAGCATATGAGCAACACAAAAAAAAACCCTTACTAACACAGACAACCTTACTAACACAGACAACAGGGAAGAACACACTGGCTAAGAGCTAAAGAGCTATTTGCTATTTTTAAAATATGCTTGACAGTTGTTTTTTTGTTTGTTTGTTTTTTTTTTACAGAGAATTGTGTCCCCATAACACAAAAACAGCAATAATCACTCATTTTGTTCTGAATGCTAATGGATGAATTTTCTGCATCCTACTAACAGAGGTTGGCTGACTTACACACACAATGTGTGGCCACTGACCACATTTTGCTCACCACTCCATGTTGTGTTTATGTTACAGGGTGACTAACGAGATACTGATGCAATTAAGTTAATTGTAATGTGGGGCAATTACGAGGCGGTCACACATGCTGAGAAGAGTGAGATTTATTACGGGCAAATCCAAAATCAGGTTCATAATCACAGTCCAGGGTCAAAGAGCCAACACAATGAGTTCTGGGATATATTGCCAACACAAGAAACAAACAAACAAACAAAAAAAATGAAACAGGGGAGAGCAGGAGACACTGAATAACACAACTTACATGAGCAGAGGTACACACAAACCACTATGACGAGACTTACATGAGCAGGGGTACACACAAACCACTATGACGAGACTTACATGAGCAGGGGTACACACAAACCACTATGACGAGACTTACATGAGCAGAGGTACACACAAACCATTATGACCAGACTTATATGAGCAGAGGAACACACCATCCACTATGACGAGACTTACATGAGCAGGGGTACACACAAACCACTATGACGAGACTTACATGAGCAGGGGTACACACAAACCACTATGACGAGACTTACATGAGCAGGGGTACACACAAACCACTATGACGAGACTTATATGAGCAGGGCTACACACAAACCATTATGACCAGACTTATATGAGCAGAGGAACACACCATCCACTATGACGAGACTTATATGAGCAGAGGTACACACAAACCACTATGACGAGACTTATATGAGCAGAGGTACACACAAACCATTATGACGAGACTTATATGAGCAGAGGTACACACAAACCACTATGACGAGACTTACATGAGCAGGGGTACACACAAACCACTATGACGAGACTTATATGAGCAGAGGTACACACAAACCACTATGACGAGACTTACATGAGCAGAGGTACACACAAACCACTATGACGAGACTTATATGAGCAGAGGTACACACAAACCATTATGACGAGACTTATATGAGCAGAGGTACACACAAACCACTATGACGAGACTTATATGAGCAGAGGTACACACAAACCACTATGACGAGACTTACATGAGCAGGGGTACACACAAACCATTATGACCAGACTTATATGAGCAGAGGTACACACCATCCACTATGACGAGACTTATATGAGCAGAGGTACACACAAACCACTATGACGAGACTTATATGAGCAGAGGTACACACAAACCATTATGACGAGACTTATATGAGCAGAGGTACACACAAACCACTATGATGAGACTTACATGAGCAGGGGTACACACAAACCACTATGACGAGACTTATATGAGCAGAGGTACACACAAACCACTATGACGAGACTTACATGAGCAGAGGTACACACAAACCACTATGACGAGACTTATATGAGCAGAGGTACACACAAACCATTATGACGAGACTTATATGAGCAGAGGTACACACAAACCACTATGATGAGACTTATATGAGCAGAGGTACACACAAACCACTATGACGAGACTTACATGAGCAGGGGTACACACAAACCATTATGACCAGACTTATATGAGCAGAGGTACACACCATCCACTATGACGAGACTTATATGAGCAGAGGTACACACAAACCACTATGACGAGACTTATATGAGCAGAGGTACACACAAACCATTATGACGAGACTTATATGAGCAGAGGTACACACAAACCACTATGACGAGACTTACATGAGCAGGGGTACACACAAACCACTATGACGAGACTTATATGAGCAGAGGTACACACAAACCACTATGACGAGACTTACATGAGCAGAGGTACACACAAACCACTATGACGAGACTTACATGAGCAGAGGTACACACCATCCACTATGACGAGACTTACATGAGCAGGGGTACACACAAACCATTATGACCAGACTTATATGAGCAGAGGTACACACAAACCACTATGACGAGACTTACATGAGCAGAGGTACACACAAACCACTATGACAAGCAAACTCAACAGAGGCTAGGACAACAAATGTCACAGGTAGAGTACATATGACAGAGGCTTGGAACCACAAACAACCAGCAGACTAACGGGGCAAAACACAGAGTTTAAATACACGGTATAAGGAGAAGTAAACAAGACACAGGTGATACAAATGAAAGGTGGGGAAAGTTAAACAAAGAGCAGAGCAACAAGAAAGAGAAGCAAAATGAAGACATGAGACAGGGTAACCATGACAATAGGATGCCAGGGAGGGACCAGTGGTGACAGTAATTGATTATCCCACCATATTTCTTTAAGAACTGGAATGGTAAAGAACTGGTTAATATCACATCTGTACATGCATCAGTGTGAACTCTGAACAGAGAGACTCTTTCATATGATCAGAACATCCTGAGAAACACAAGCGCTCTATCCGTGTTAGTGTGTTATCCATGTCAGCGCCACTGGGTTTATTCTGTGCTAACAGGGGGATGACAGAGAGAGAGAGAGAGAGAACAGGATATGGCCATGTTTTTGTTTCTCCTACTGAGTGTGAAATAACAGAGCTTTGCTTTGACCATGGCCATGCATCACACACACACACACACACACACACACACACACACACACACACACACACACACACACACACACACACACACACCGTGTGTCTGGCACAATCATTGCCACTGGCAGCTTGGCACCTTTCCTCCCTCTCAGACCTGACCAATCATCTCTACAGTGGTTGTGACCAGAGAAGCAAGGTTGCCGTGGAAACCACATAGTAGAGCCCTGTTGCTAGCATGCAGTTGGTGGGGTATGATGGGATGGGGGTTGCCACAGCAATATCCACCTATTCGTCAGTGTCCTGTGATTTATTGCTGTCTAGGAGCGACGATGGGAGTTGAGGCCTCCTCCATAAGGGGAGTGGGGTGAGAGAGAGCGAGAGAGAGAGAGAGAGCACGAGAGAGAGAGAGATAGCAAGAGAGAGAGAGAGAAACATGTAGACCGTGGGGAGTCCAACTGAAAGCAGGAGACAGAGACTGACAGAGATGTCTGGTACAACCACGGAAAATGTTACACAAATTGGCTGAAATGATTGGGTTTCTTAGTTTTGCACACTGGGGGAAGCGGTCTCCCTGAACAGCAGGCGTTATCAGGCCTGCGGATCTCTGTCTAGCAAGTATATTCTGAGCCTTAAATGGCAAAGGATTTAAGAGACCGAAAATGGGATTAAATATGATTTTGCAGAATATATACATGAACACACACGTCAAAAGCACGTCAAAAAGTCAAAAAACTAAAATTTGAAATAAATGTTCAGATGATATATACAAAAGATTCCAGGTGAGTAGCTGCAGTGTAGTTTTTTTCAAAATTGTAGTTGTCATGGTACGCCCCCCCCCCCCACCCAAACGTCTGTGTGTGTGTGTGTCTGTATTGCCACGCCCTCTCGTGTCATTCACCTGATCCTTGTGTGTAATTGTCATGCGTGTATATAAGTCTCATATCTTATATTGAGGATGTTGGTGTTTGAAACCATAGCCTGTGTGCTACATTATAGTGTTAAGTGTGTTAATAAACGTCCGTGTCACCGTGCTGCATCCTGCTTAAGCCTCCGAACATCACAGTAGTCAAGTACACAGAGTTTCCAGAGAAACAGGACATTTCAGACGGAGGTCCTTCATCAGCATATATACATATATATATATATATATATATATGCTGATGAAGGACCTCCGTCTGAAATGTCCTGTTTCTCTGGAAACTCTGTGTACTTGACTACTGTGATGTTCGGAGGCTTAAGCAGGATGCAGCA